>NC_053392.1:67487303-67652303 GCF_905171765.1 Bufo bufo
GCACGAGCTCACCAAAATTGGACTGTTGAAGACTGGAAAAATGTTGCCTGGTCTGATGAGTCTCGATTTCTGTTGAGACATTCAAATGGTAGAGTCCGAATTTGGCGTAAACAGAATAAGAACATGTATCCATCCTATGATGGCTACTTCCAGCAGGATAATGCACCATGTCACAAAGCTCAAATCATTTTAAATTGGTTTCTTGAACATGACAATGAGTTCACTGTACTAAAATGTCCCCCACAGTCACCAGATCTCAACCCAATAGAGCATCTTTGGGATGTGGTGGAACGGGAGCTTCGTGCCCTGAATGTGCATCCCTCAAATCTCCATCAACTGCAAGATGCTATCCTATCAATATGGGCCAACATTTCTAAAGAATGCTATCAGCACCTTGTTGAATCAATGCCACGTAGAATTAAGACAGTTCTGAAGGCAAAAGGGGTCCAACACCGTATTAGTATGGTGTTCCTAATAATTCTTTAGGTGAGTGTATATGTATATAGAGATATTGATCGGTAAATATATATCTCCATATACTTATATATAGATGATATATATAGATATATATGTATATAGAGATATAGATCAGTAAATATATATCTCTATATACATATACAGTACAGACCAAAAGTTTGGACACACCTTCTCATTCAAAGAGTTTTCTTTATTTTCATGACTATGAAAATTGTAGATTCACACTGAAGGCATCAAAACTATGAATTAACACATGTGGAGTTATATACATAACAAACAAGTGTGAAACAACTGAAAATATGTCATATTCTAGGTTCATCAAAGTAGCCACCTTTTGCTTTGATTACTGCTTTGCACACTCTTGGCATTCTCTTGATGAGCTTCAAGAGGTAGTCACCTGAAATGGTTTTCACTTCACAGGTGTGCCCTGTCAGGTTTAATAAGTTTGATTTCTTGCCTTTTAAATGGGGTTGGGACCATCAGTTGCGTTGAGGAGAAGTCAGGTGGATATACAGCTGATAGTCCTACTGAATAGACTGTTAGAATTTGTATTATGGCAAGAAAAAAGCAGCTAAGTAAAGAAAAACGAGTGGCCATCATCACTTTAAGAAATGAAGGTCAGTTAGTCAACCGAAAAATTGGGAAAACTTTGAAAGTAAGGTCTATTTGACCATGAAGGAGAGTGATGGGGTGCTGCGCCAGATGACCTGGCCTCCACAGTCACCGGACCTGAACCCAATTGAGATGGTTTGGGGTGAGCTGTACCGCAGAGTGAAGGCAAAAGGGCCAACAAGTGCTAAGCATCTCTGGGAACTCCTTCAAGACTGTTGGAAGACCATTTCAGGTGACTACCTCTTGAAGCTCATCAAGAGAATGCCAAGAGTGTGCAAAGCAGTAATCAAAGCAAAAGGTGGCTACTTTGAAGAACCTAGAATATGACATATTTTCAGTTGTTTCACACTTGTTTGTTATGTATATAATTCCACATGTGTTAATTCATAGTTTTGATGCCTTCATAGTCATGAAAATAAAGAAAACTCTTTGAATGAGAAGGTGTGTCCAAACTTTTGGTCTGTACTGTATATAGATTGTGTGTGTGTGTATATACACTGCTCAAAAAAATAAAGGGAACACTTAAACAACACAATGTAACTCCAAGTCAATCACACTTCTGTGAAATCAAACTGTCCACTTAGGAAGCAACACTGAGTGACAATCAATTTCACATGCTGTTGTGCAAATGGGATAGACAACAGGTGGAAATTATAGGCAATTAGCAAGACACCCCCAATAAAGGAGTGGTTCTGCAGGTGGTGACCCCAGACCACTTCTCAGTTCCTATGCTTCCTGGCTGATGTTTTGGTCACTTTTGAATGCTGGCGGTGCTTTCACTCTAGTGGTAGCATGAGACGGAGTCTACAACCCACACAAGTGGCTCAGGTAGTGCAGCTTATGCAGGATGGCACATCAATGCGAGCTGTGGCAAGAAGGTTTGCTGTGTCTGTCAGCGTAGTGTCCAGAGCATGGAGGTGCTACCAGGAGACAGGCCAGTACATCAGGAGACGTGGAGGAGGCCGTAGGACGGCAACAACCCAGCAGCAGGACTGCTACCTCTGCCTTTGTGCAAGGAGGAACAGGAGGAGCACTGCCAGAGCCCTGCAAAATGACCTCCAGCAGGCCACAAATGTGCATGTGTCTGCTCCAACGGTCAGAAACAGACTCCATGAGGGTGATATGAGGGCCCGACGTCCACAGGTGGGGGTTGTGCTTACAGCCCAACACCGTGCAGGACGTTTGGCATTTGCCAGAGAACACCAAGATTGGCAAATTCGCCACTGGCGCCCTGTGCTCTTCACAGATGAAAGCACATGTGACAGACGTGACAGAGTCTGGAGACGCCGTGGAGACGTTCTGCTGCCTGCAACATCCTCCAGCATGACCGGTTTGGCATTGGGTCAGTAATGGTGTGGGGTGGCATTTCTTTGGAGGGTCGCATAGCCCTCCATGTGCTCACCAGAGGTAGCCTGACTGCCGAGATGAGATCCTCATACCCCTTGTGAGACCATATGCTGGTGCGGTTGGCCCTGTGTTCCTCCTAATGCAAGACAATGCTAGACCTCATGTGGCTGGAGTGTGTCAGCAGTTCCTGCAAGACGAAGGCATTGATGCTATGGACTGGCCCGCCCGTTCCCCAGACCTGAATCCAATTGAGCACATCTGGGACATCATGTCTCGCTCTATCCACCAACGTCACGTTGCACCACAGACTGCCTAGGAGTTGGCAGATGCTTTAGTCCAGGTCTGGGAGGAGATCCCTCAGGAGACCGTCCGCCACCTCATCAGGAGCATGCACAGGCATTGTAGGGAGGTCATACAGGCACGTGGAGGCCACACACACTACTGAACCTCATTTTGACTTGTTTTAAGGACATTACATCAAAGGTGGATCAGCCTGTAGTGTGTTTTTCCACTATAATTTTGAGTGTGACTCCAAATCCAGACCTCCATGGGTTGAAAAATTTGATTTCCAATTTTTTTATTTTTGTGTGATTTTGTTGTCAGCACATTCAACTATGTAAAGAACAAAGTATTTCAGAAGAATATTTAATTAACTCATATCTAGGATGTGTTATTTTTGTGTTCCATTTTTTTTTTGAGCAGTGTATATATATATATATATATATATATATATATATTCTGATCTATATCTCTATATACATATATAAATGAAGTATATAGATATATACAGTCAGGTCCATAAATATTGGGACATCATCACAATTCTAACATTTTTGGCTCTATACACCACCACAATGGATTTGAAATGAAACGAACAAGATGTGCTATAACTGCAGACTGTCAGCTTTAATTTGAGGGTATTTACATCCAAATCAGGTGAACAGTGTAGGAATTACAACAGTTTGCATATGTGCCTCCCACTTGTTAAGGGACCAAAAGTATTGGGATGGAATAATAATCATAAATCAAACTTTCACTTTTTAATACTTGGTTGCAAATCCTTTGCAGTCAATTACAGCCTGAAGTCTGGAACGCATAGACATCACCAGACGCTGGGTTTCATCCCTGGTGATGCTCTGCTAGGCCTCTACTGCAACTGTCTTCAGTTCCTGCTTGTTCTTGGGGCATTTTCCCTTCAGTTTTGTCTTCAGCAAGTGAAATGCATGCTCAATCGATTCAGGTCAGATGATTGACTTGGCCATTGCATAACATTCCACTTCTTTCCCTTAAAAAACTCTTTGGTTGCTTTTGCAGTATGCTTTGGGTCATTGTCCATCTGCACTGTGAAGCGCCGTCCAATGAGTTCTGAAGCATTTGGCTAACTATGAGTAGATAATATTGCCTGAAACACTTCAGAATTCATCCAGCTGCTTTTGTCAGCAGTCACATCATCAATAAATACAAGAGAACCAGTTCCATTGGCAGCCATACATGCCCACACCATGACACTACCACCACCATGCTTCACTGATGAGGTGGTATGCTTAGGATCATAAGCAGTTCCTTTCCTTCTCCATACTCTTCTCTTCCCATCACTCAGGTACAAGTTGATCTTGGTCTCATCTGTCCATAGGATGTTTTTCCAGAACTGTGAAGGCTTTTTTAGATGTCGTTTGGCAAACTCTAATCTGGCCTTCCTGTTTTTGAGGCTCACATCTTGTTTACATCTTTGAGGTTTACATCTTGTGGTGAACCCTCTGTATTTACTCCGGTGAAGTCTTCTCTTGATTGTTGACTTTGACACACATACACCTACCTCCTGGAGAGTGTTCTTGATCTGGCCAACTGTTGTGAAGGGTGTTTTCTTCACCAGGGAAATAATTCTTTGGTCATCCACCACAGTTGTTTTCCGTGGTCTTCCGGGTCTTTTGGTGTTGCTGAGCTCACCGGTGCATTCCTTCTTTTTAAGAATGTTCCAAACAGTTGTTTTGGCCACGCCTAATGTTTTTGCTATCTCTCTGACGGGTTTGTTTTGTTTTTTCAGCCTAATGATGTCTTGCTTCACTGATACTTACAGCTCTTTGGATCTCATCCTGAGAGTTGACAGCAACAGTTGTTCACCTTATGGGTTAGTCCATGTGATATTTTTATACATCACGTTCGGACGCAGCGATACCTAATATGTATATTTTTTTTTATTTATTTAAGTTTTACACCATAACAGCATTTTTGAAACCCCAAAAATCATGTTTTAGGGTCTCCATATTCTGAGAGCCATAGTTTTTTTATTTTTTGGGTGATTGTCCTAGGTAGGGTCTCAATTTTTGCGGGATGAGATGATGGTTTGATTAGTATGATTTTGGGGTGCGAATGACTTTTTGATAGCTTGGTATTACACTTTTTGTGATGTAAGGTGACAAAAAAATTGCTTTTTTTTTATACAGTTGTTATATATATTTTTTGTGTTCACCTGAGGGGTTAGGTCATGTGATATTTTTATAGAGCAGGTCGTTACGGACGTGGCCATACCTAATATGTCTACTTTTTTAATTTATTTAAGTTTTACACAATAATATCATTTTTGAAACAAAAAAAATCATGTATTAGTGTCTCTATAGTCTGAGTCATAGTTTTTATTATTTTTAGGAAGATTGTCTTAGGTAGGGTATCATTTTTGCGGGATGAGATGACGGTTTGATTTTCACTATTTTGGGGTGCATATTACTATTTTATCAGTTGATATTACGCAGAGAGCGTCAAAGCCAAGGTTAAAGTGAGCTTCCAAATACGCACATTATAGTCTATGTGGAGAAGGAATACGCATTTTTCCTGTAACACAGCAGTGACCCCATTTTGGAAACTACACTACAAGGGTTGTAGTGAGCACCTTCACCTGACAAGTGTTTAATAGAATTTAGAAACACTTGGCTGTGAAAATGAAAAATTACATTTTAAATAAACTTCAAATAACCCCATAATTCTTTTCCCATTTTCATCTGAATATGGCAACACCCCATATGTGGTTGTAGACTGCTGTACGGGCACCCAGCAGGGTTCAGAAAGGAAGGAGTGCCATATGATTTTTGGAGGGCAGATTTTTTTGGAATGGTTTTTGGGTGCTACTATATGTTGCATTAGAAGAGACCCTCGTGAAATTATTTCAAGAGGTGTAGTGAGCATTTCAACCGCACATGTTTTTTTTCCCCCAGAAATGAATGTGTAGTGGAAGGTAAAAATTTAAATTGTAATTTTTCCACAGATAAGCCATTTCAGTGCCCAATCAGTTGTGCCCAAATTGTGCCACTCCTGAAAAGTTGGCCTTTTAATGATTATAAAATATGATGCATAAACGAGCACTCCTCATCTGTTCCTATGCAGAAATATTTATTGGTTAAAAAATATATAAAATATTTCAAAAGGGAATATATTGAAAAGAGGGTGACAGATAACGTATGCAGTTACTTATTTAAGATTTCCACAGAAGCATAGAATGATGTGAACTTGATCGCATAAATATAATTGTGTACAAAAAAGTGCATGTGCGGTAAAGAGATATCAATAATTTGATAAAAATAGAGAAATAAAAAATATATAAACAAAAAATAAAAATAACAATTAAAAATAACAATTGTTGTTGAATTCTCGATAGAAGATCAAAAAGTGAATAAGTGCAAAAAATAAAGTTCATATCGTTGTGATTTAAATAGTTCAGTGTCTTCTCTTATAGAGTTGTATTCTCCCTTCCTCTGTGGAGTGACTCTATTCCTTGTGCACGTTAGTGTTGCTAATAGTCATAAATAGCATTCGTATTGCACAGTGTCCCAATAAGTTAGCGGTGGTTTAGCAGTGAATATATTGCACAATGTCCCAGTGTATTGACAGTAGTTGTATACTTCTGCTGGATAATACTGTTACAATATTTCAATACAGCGGCATTCCCGCTTATTTGTGATTTTCAAATAAGAAGATATCCAGTTCTGCTAAATACTAATAGTATTTTAAATGCAGTGGTATTCAATGAATAAGTATAATTACCAGGCAGCGGGTTGTCAGGTCGGTCGTGGCGTCCCACATGGTGTAAAGAAGGATCCTTGCCAGCACTGTATATGAACATCTTGGCATAACTTCACTTGCCTCTGGAAGCGCTTCCAAACATCATAAGAAAACCTGTCTGTGGATCGGCCAGCACAAGATCGTGAGTATGCACGTGGGACGCCGAAAGACTGAAGTCTTATCCACATGTCCGCTGACTGCACAAGGGCAAACACAAGCAGGATAGTTGTGAAGACATCACAAAGGTAACGGTACTGGTACGGCATGTTTCCCGAGTCCTTAAGGACCCATGACGTACCGGTATGCCATGGGTTTAAACCGCGATTGCGGCGCGGCGGGGGTTAATCGAAACAGGATTCCCGCTGAAATCATTCAGTCACAACGCCGGGGGGGGTCATGTGACCCCCTCATATCGGCGATCGTCGCAAACCGCAGGTCAATTCAGACCTGCGGTTTGCGGCTTTACCTGCGGTTGCGGCGGCTGTGCGGCGGTGCCATCGGGTCCCCATGCGGCTGTGGGGGGGACCTGATGGCATGGAAGGCAGCGCGATGTCTAAGGAAGGCATTGTGCTGCCTTCCAGTGAAGAGCCTGTGAGATCCAGCCCTCTGGATCTCACAGGCCCCGAAAGCTGTATGAGTAATACACACAGTATTAGTCATACAGCCAATGCATTGCAATACAAAAGTATTGGAATGCATTGTAAAGGAATATACCCCCCAAAGTTCAAGTCCCAAAAAATAAAGTGAAAAGAAAGTTGAAAAAACAAAGTTCCCCCCCCCAAAAAAAATTGGGTTTCAAGTAAAAATAAACAAAAATGTCATTTTCCCCAAATAAAGTTAAAAAAAATTGTTAAAAAATAGGGGGGGGGGGGGAAGTATACATATTAGGTATCGCCGCGTCCGTATCGACCAGCTCTAACCTATCACATGACCTAACCCCTCAGATGAACACCGTAAAAAATAAAAACTGTGCTAAATAAAAAAAAAATTGTCACCTTACATCACAAAAAGTACAACAGCAAGCGATCAAAAAGGCGTTTGCCCACCAAAATAGTACCAATCTAACTGTCACCTCATCCCGCAAAAAATGAGCCTCTACCTGAGACAATCGCCTAAAAAATTAAAAAACTATGGCTCAGAATATGGAGACACTAAAACATAATTTTTTTTGTTTGAAAAAAGCTGTTATTGTGTAAAACGTACATAAATAAAAAAAAGTATACATATTTGGTATCGCCGCGTTCGTATCGACCGGCTCTTTAAAAATATCACATGACCTAACCTCTCAGATGAACACCGTAGAAAATAACAAATAAAAACTGTGCTAAATAAACAATTTTTTGTCACCTTACATCACAAAAAGTGTAATAGCAAGCAATCAAAAAGTCATATGCACCCCAAAATAGTGCCAATCAAACCATCATCTTATCCCGCAAAAAATGAGACCCTACCTAAGATAATCGCCCAAAAACTGAAAAAAACTATGGCTCTCAGAATATGGAGACACTAAAACATGATTTTATTTTTATTTCAAAAATTATATTATTGTGTAAAACTTACATAAATAAAAAAAAGTATAGATATTAGGTATTGCCGCATCTGTGACAACCTGGTCTATAAAAATATCACATGATCTAACCTGTCAGATGAATGTTGTAGATAACAAAAAATAAAAACGGTGCCAAAACAGCTATTTCTTGTTATCTTGCCTCACAAAAAGTGTAATATAGAGCAACCAAAAATCATAGTTTCTAAAATGGGGCCACTTTTTTGGAGTTTCTACTCTAGGGGTGCATCAGGGGGGCTTCAAATGGGACATGGTGTAAAAAAAAACAGTCCAGCAAAATCTGCCTTCCAAAAACCGTATGGCATTCCTTTCCTTCTGCGCCCTGCCGTGTGCCCGTACAGCTGTTTATGACCACATATGGGGTGTTTCTGTAAACTACAGAATCAGGGCCATAAATATTGAGTTTTGTTTGGCTGTTAACCCTTGCTTTGTTACTGGGAAAAATGGATTAAAATGGAAAATTTGCCCAAAAATTTGAATTCTGAAATTTAATCTCCATTTGCCAATAACTCTTGTGGAACACCCAAAGGGTTAACGACGTTTGTAAAATCTGTTTTGAATACCTTGAGGGGTGTAGTTTTTAGATTGGGTCACTTTTATGGAGTTTCTACTCTAGGGTTGCATCAGGGGGGCTTCAAATGGGACATGGTGTCAAAAAAAACAGTCCAGCAAAACCTACCTTCCAAAAACCGTATGGCATTCCTTTCCTTCTGCGCCCTGCCGTGTGCCCGTACAGCGGTTTACGACCACATATGGGGTGTTTCCGTAAACTACAGAATCAGGGCCATAAATATTGAGTTTGGTTTGGCTGTTAACCCTTGCTTTATAACAGGAAAAAATGGGTTAAAATGGAAAATCTGCCAAAAAAGTGAAATTATGAAATTGTATCTCTATTTTCCATTAATTCTTGTGGAACACCTAAAGAGTTAACAACGTTTGTAAAATCAGTTTTGAATACCTTGAGGGGTGTAGTTTCTTAGATGTGGTCACTTTTATGGAGTTTCTACTCTAGGGGTGCATCAGGGGGCTTCAAATAGGACATGGGTGTCAAAAAAACCAGCCCAGCAAAATCTGCCTTCCAAAAACCGTATGGCATTCCTTTCCTTCTGCGCACTGCCGTGTGCCCGTACATCGGTTTACGACCACATATGGGGTGTTTCTGTAATCTACAGAATCAGAGCCATAAATATTGAGTTTGGTTTGGCTGTTAACCCTTGCTTTGTAACTGGAAAAGAAATATTAAAATGGAAAATCTGCCAAAAAAGTGAAATTTTGAAATTGTATCTCTATTTTCCATTAATTCTTGTGGAACACCTAAAGGGTTAACGATGTTTGTAAAATCTGTTTTGAATACCTTGAGGGGTGTAGTTTCTTAGATGGGGTCACTTTTATGGAGTTTCTACTCTAGGGGTGCATCAGGGGGGCTTCAAATGGGACATGGGTGTCAAAAAAACCAGTCCAGCAAAACCTGCCTTCCAAAAACCGTATGGCATTCCTTTCCTTCTGCGCCCTGCCGTGTGCCCGTACAGCAGTTTACGACCACATATGGGGTGTTTCTGTAAACTACAGAATCAGGGCCATAATTATTGAGTATGGTTTGGCTGTTAACCCTTGCTTTGTAACTGGAAAAAAATTATTAAAATGGAAAATCTGCCAAAAAAGTGAAATTTTGAAATTGTATCTCTATTTTCCATTAATTGTTGTGGAACACCTAAAGGGTTAACAAAGTTTGTAAAATCAGTTTTGAATACCTTGAGGGGTGTAGTTTACAGAATGGGGTCATTTTTGGGTGGTTTCTATTATGTAAGCCTCGCAAAGTGACTTCAGATCTGAACTGGTCCCTAAAAATTGGGATTTTGAAAATTTCTGAAAAATTTCAAGATTTGCTTCTCAACTTCTAAGCCTTGTAACATCCCCAAAAAATAAAATATCATTCCCAAAATGATCCAAACATCAAGTAGACATATGGGGAATGTAAAGTAATAACTATTTTTGGAGGTAATACTATGTATTATAGAAGTAGAGAAATTGAAACTTGGAAATTTGCATTTTTAAAAACAAATTTGGTAAATTTGGTATTTTTTTATAAATAAAAATGTTTTTTTTTTTACTTCATTTTACCAGTGTCATGAAGTACAATATGTGACGAAAAAACAATCTCAGAATGGCCTGGATAAGCGTTTTAAAGTTATCAGCACTTAAAGTGACACTGGTCAGATTTGCAAAAAATGGCCATGTCCTTAAGGTGAAATAGGGCTTAAGGGGTTAAATCACAACGATATAAACTTTATTTTTTGCACTTATTCACTTTTTGATCTTCTATCAAGAATTCAACAACAATTGTTATTTTTAATTATTGTAATTATTATTTTTATTTTTTATTTTTTTATTTTTATTTATATATTTTTTATTTCTCTATTTTTCTCAAATTATTGATATCTCTTTACCGCACATGCACTTTTTTTGTACACAATTATATTTATGCGATCAAGTTCACATCATTCTATGCTTCTATGGAAATCTTAAATAAGCAACTGCATACGCTATCTGTTACCCTCTTTTCAATATATTCCCTTTTAAAATATTTAATATATTTTTTAACCAATAAATATTTCTGCATAAGAACAGATGAGGAGTGCTCGTCCATTCATCATATTTTAGAACTTAATCCACTGATTGGGTGAATCAGATAGACTTTGAGCACCCGATACATGGTTAAAACCAGGTGAGCCACCTATTTTAACCTTTTAATGATTATACTTTGATTCCTGGTTGTAGAAAAACTCAACATGTGGCCTTAAACTGTTGTCTGGATATACGACAGGGCTCAGGAATAAAAGAGCACCATGTGCATTTGAGGCCTAATTTGGTGATTTACATATTATTAGCTGACAATTGCAGAGTCTCTGATGTGAAATAAAAGTGACCCCATTTTGGAAAGTGCACCTCTCAAGAAGTTTTTAAGGGGTGTAGTGAGCATTTTGACCCCTGTTTTTTTATTTCAATGAATGTGTAGTGGATGGTGAAAAGTGTAAGCTGTGCAGAATATATCAGAATGTAATAAAGTGGTAAAAGTACAGGGCGCGTAAGGGATAAAATGATTACTGCATGGATAGTGTGGTACACTTTGAAGCAATCCTGTATGCACAGGCCAGGTTTTGCAAGGCAGGTTTCACAGTGATAAATGGTCTCCTTTCATATACTCCTTTGTAGAACACACTCTGCATCTTTTTGGGTCCTTCCCTTCCTTGCTGTTTTGGGGACTTTGCAGCACACAGCGAGCCCGTCCCTGGGAAAATGGCAGTGTGTCTTACAGGGGCATTGCTAGAGTCTCAAAAGATCCAGGGCCCAAGCCCCAATGAATATGGCCCAGTTCTCTAAGTCTCCTCCCGCACACCGCATTTTTCTGCACTTACTATACAGCAGCACATACCTGTCACATCCAGTGCCTCCCAGGTGATGTCTCCTCCAATTTAGATCTTCTCTGTCATCATCTTCTCCATTTGGTCCGTACAACTTCTTTCAGCCGCGCCTCGTCTCTGCAGAGTGTGACACACAGACATCTTAGCTTCCTCACATTTCTATCATCATCCCCCAACCTCGAATCCCCACAGTGATATCCTGCTGCTCGCTGTGCTCCCCAATACCCCTAAATAATATCCTGAACAAAAATGTGTGCCTCCATAGTAATACTGCCCCCTACAGTGCCGCCAACTGTGATAACGCTCCCCAAGAGTGCCCCCATTAGTAGAAGAGCCCTCCAGTATTAATAATGCCCTCACAGAGGCTCCAGTAAAAATAAGACCCCCCTATTGTTCCCCCAGTGGTAATAAAGCTCTCTACAGACCCCTCCGTAGTAATAAGGCCCCCTATAGTGCTCTTAGTAGAAATAAGGCAGATCTATAAGTCCCTCCTATAGAGCCCTCAGTAGTAATAAGAATGCCTATAATGTCACATGGATTAATAATACCCCTACAGTGCCCCCAGTATTTATAATGACCCCTGCAGTTATATTACTCCTTTCACCATACAGTCCCATAAATAACATCACACCATCTCTCCTGCTCCCTCCAAAATACAGTCCCATGTAAATAACATCACTCCCCTCCCTTCAGCCACTCCAATATACAGTCCCATGTAAATAACATCCCTCTCTATCTACAGCCCCCTCCAAAATACAGTCCCATGTAAATAACATCACCCCATTCCCAGCCGCCTTCAACATGCAATCCCATATAAATATCACCCGCTCAACATTTAGTCTCATGTAAATAATATAATTCCCCCACCAGCCACCTTCAACATACAGTCCCATGTAAATAACATCGCCCCTCAACATTCAGTCCTATGTAAATAACATCACCCCGTCCCTCAGACCCCTGTAAAATTCAGTCCCATGTAAAAAACTCCCTCCCTCCCAGAGCCGCCATCAACATACAGTCTCAACTGCCTCCCCATCCCCCTCCGACATACATTCCCATGTAAATACCATAATCCTCTCCCACAGCCGCCATCAACATACAGTCCCATGTAAATAACATTACTGCCTCCCCCATTCCCCTCCAACATATAGACCCATGCAGGGGTGTAGCTATAGGGGGTGCAGAGGTAGCAGCCGCTACCGGGCCCAGGAGCCTGAGGGGGCCCAAAGACCCTTGAGCCACATAAGACACTGGCATTATAGAAAGTGCATGCTGGTCAATTTATACCCCTGGCTGGAGGGAAGGGGTTAGGTTAAGAATTTGGCATGAGTGGGTGCCCTTTCAATGTTTGCCTCAGGCAGCAGGAAGGCTACGTGCTCCAAGCCCCTTTCCAACAAGCACTGAGGGAAGGGGGCCCAAGCTGAACTCACTCACTAGGGCCCATGAGCTTTTAGCTACGCCCCTGGACGCATGTAAATAACATCACTCCCTCCCACAGCCGCAGTCTACATACAGTCCCATGTAAATAACATCACTCCTTTCCCCAGCCCCCTCTAACATAGAGTCCCATGTAAATAGTATCACTCCCTCCTACAGCCACCATCAACATACAGTTCCATGTAAATAACTTCCCTCCCTTCAGCCCTAACATACAGTCCCAGTTAAATAACCACAACTCCCAGCATTTCTCTGCCTCTCCCTTCACTTACCTCTCCTCATGTACAGACATCACCACAGCTTCTTCCCCTGGGACTTCTCCTCTTCACTGTCATCCTCTCCTGCACTAGTTACATGATGGTGACATCCTCGCAGGTCCTTATCAACCACTGCCTGTTTTACTGGTCACATGACCTGTGATGTCATCACAGGTCCTTCAGCTCTTCCAGTGCATTAGGTTCAATTGTATTGCCATCCTGAGGACGGCAATACAGTTGTATTTGGTGGCAGGCAGGACATTCGGGGCCTGGGACAAAACATCAGGGGTTTTACCTAGCAACCTAGTCTTATAGTCCAAATGCTAATGATTGCTTCCATTATGGAAGCAGTCATTAGCATTCAGGGGGCACGGGGAGCAGCAAGGGAATTGCGGCGCAGCAGTACTCACCCTTCCTTGTCTTCTTTTGGGCTCCACTCTGCACTGTGTCCTAACTGTGTACAGCATCAGGACGTAGTTCAAATAGGCGCACACTATGACCTGACGCTGTGCAATGTCAGGTCACAGTGCAGCGCAAGCCGGAAGAAGTAGAGTGGCCAGACGTCCGGTTTTAGTGGGAACAGTCCGGTTTCCTGGCTCCCTGTCCTCCGTCCAGCGTAGTTCCTGGACGGACACAGGGATGTCCACCCTTGCAGTAGCTCACACTCAGAGAGCAGCACTGAGCTGTGTGAGCGCGAGCTGCAGCAACTAACTGACGCTACTCTCACCCCCAGTCAGTCGCTGGAGCCGCAGACATGGCTCCCTGTGGCTGACTGAAGGGGAGAGAAGCGCCCCGGGCTGCCCCCAGCTCACCTTCCGGTCTGAAAGTTCTACCCTCTCATGCCCCGTGTTTTTCCAGCCGGCGGTGAGGGCGTGGCTTCACAGAGGTGGCGCGTGGCTTCATGTGGTTTGGAGGCGTGGTTTGGGGTGTTGTGGGTGTGGTTTGGGGCATGGATGGTGAGCTTCGGCTTTCTAGGGTGAAGCCAAGGGGGTCTGATCGGAGGCTGATGAGGCTCTGATCTGAGGCTCATAGGGTCTGATCTAAGGCTGATGGGAGTCTAATCTGAGGCTGGAGGGGGTCTGATCTGAGGCTGATGGAGGTTAGGAGGTCTGCTCTGCCACTGATGGATCTTGAGGTCTGATGAGGGTTTGATCTGAGGTCTAATGGAAAGTGGAGGTCTGATTTTGTGGTCTGATCTGAGGTCTGATAAAGAATGGGGGTCAGATTTGAGGTCTGGTCTGAGGTCTGATAAAAAATATTATTTTTTCTTATTTTCCTCCTCTAAATCCTAGATGCATCTTATAGTCCAGTACATCTTATAGTCTGAAAAATATGGTATATATCTAGTATATCAGCAGTTTGTATATATAGTATATGAAGAGTATGTATATTATATGTAGTGTATAGGACCTGTCATGTATATCTAGTATATCAGGAATATATCTTTTATATATATATAAAAATGAGTTTCTGTCTGTCTGTTTGTCTGTCTAGATGTCTGTCTGGGCGTGCTTTATGCGCGACCAGACGACTGCACCGATCTTCACCAAATTTGGCACACAGGTGCATCAGGTGTCTGGGAAGGTTTTAGACCGGGTCTCAGCTCTCTAGGACGCACCGTAGAGAAGCCTGCAATTCTTTCTCTTCAAATCCTAACTGCCATAAACACAGTTTTACTTCAGGTTTCCAAAACAACCCAGCCATTTTTCTTTACTGCTTAAAGGGGCGGGCACTGTGGAGGTCACTGTTTTTAAAGGGGTGGGCACAGTGGAGGTCACTGTTATTAAAGGGGCGGGCAATGTGGAGGTCACGGTTAAAGGGATGTCACTGCAAAACTCACTGTTAAAGGGGCGGTCACTGTGAAAGTCACTGTTAAAGGGGCAGTCATTGTGAAAGTCACTGTTAAAGGGGCAGTCACTGTGAAAGTCACTGTTAAAGGGGCGGTCACTGTTAAAGGGGCATTCACTATGAAAGTCACTGTTAAAGGGGAGGTCACTGTGAAAGTCACTGTTAAAGGGGCAGTCACTGTGAAAGTCACTGTTAAAGGGGCGGTCACTGTGAAAGTCAATGTTAAAGGGGCGGTCACTGTGAAAGTCACTGTTAAAGGGGCGGTCACTGTTAAAGGGGTGGTCACTGTGAAAATCACTGTTAAAAGGGCGGTCACTGTGAAAGTCACTGTTAAAGGGGTGGCCACTGTTAACCCCTTCAGGACACAGCCTTATTTCACCTTAAGGACCAGGCCATTTTTTGCAAATCTGACCAGTGTCACTTTATGTGGTGATAACTTTAACACGCTTTTACTTAGCCAGGCCATTCTGAGATTGTTTTTTCGTCACATATTGTACTTCATGACACTGGTAAAATCGAGTAAAATTTTTTTCGTTTTTATTTATAAAAAAATACAAAATTTACTAAAATTTTGGAAAAATGTGCAAATTTCTAACTTTCAATTTCTCTACTTCTACAATACATAGTAATAACTCCAAAAAAAGTTATTAATTTACATACCCCATATGTCTACTTCATGTTTGGATCATTTGGGGAATGCTATTATTTTTTTTGGGACGTTACAAGGCTTAGAAGTTTAGAAGCAAATCTTGGAAATTTTCAGAAATTTTCAAAACCCATTTTTTTAGGGACCAGTTCAGGTTTGAAGTCACTTTGTGAGGCTTACATAATAGAAACCACCCAAAAATGACCCCATGTTAGAAACTACACCCCTCAAGCTATTCAAAACTGATCTCACAAACTATGTTAACATTTTAGGTGTTCCACAAGAGTTATTGGCAAATGGGGATGAAATTTGCGAATTTTTTTTTTTTTGCCAATTTTTCCATTTTAACCCATTTTTTCCACTAACAAATCAAGGGTTAACAGTCAAACAAGACTGTATCTTTATTGCCCTGACTCTGCCATTTACAGAAACACCCCATATGTGGTCGTACACTACTGTACGATCACACAGTACGGCGTAGAGGAAAAGGTGCGCCATTTGGTTTTTGGAAGGCAGATTTTGCTGGACTGGTTTATTTACACCATGTCCCATTTGAAGCCCCCCTGATGCACCCCTAGAGTAGAAACTCCATAAAAGTGACCCCATCTAAGAAACTACACCCCTCAAGGTATTCAAAACTGATTTTACGAACTTTGTTAACCCATTAGGTGTTGCACAAGAGTTATTGGCAAATGGGGATGAAATTTGAGAATTTCATTTTTTTGCCAATTTTTCTAGTTTAACCCATTTTTTCCACTAACAAATCAAGGGTTAACAGTCAAACAAGACTGTATCTTTATTGCCCTGACTCTGTTGTTTACAGAAACACCCCATATGTGGTCGTACACTACTGTACGATCACACAGTAGGGCGTAGAGGAAAAGGTGCGCCATTTGGTTTTTGGAAGGCAGATTTTGCTGGACTGGTTTATTTACACCATGTCCCATTTGAAGCCCCCCTGATGCACCCCAAGAGTAGAAACTCCATAAAAGTGACCCCATCTAAGAAACTACACCCCTCAAGGTATTCAAAACTGATTTTATGAATTGTGTTAACCCTTTAGGTGTTGCACAAGAGTTATTGGCAAATTGGGATGAAATTTGAGAATTACATTTTTTTGCAATTATTTCCATTTTAACCCATTTTTTCAACTAACAAATCAAGGGTTAACAGTCAAACAAGACTGTATCTTTATTGCCCTGACTCTGCTGTTTACAGAAACACCCCATATGTGGTCGTACACTACTGTACGACCACACAGTAGAGCGTAGAGGGAAAGGTGCGCCATTTGGTTTTTGGAAGGCAGATTTTGCTGGACTGGTTTATTTACACCAAGTCCCATTTGAAGCCCCCCTGATGCACCCCAAGAGTAGAAACTCCATAAAAGTGACCCCATCTAAGAAACTACACCCCTCAAGGTATTCAAAACTGATTTTATGAATTTTGTTAACCCTTTAGGTGTTGCACAAGAGTTATTGGCAAATTGAGATGAAATTTGAGAATTGATTTTTTTTGCCATTTTTTCCATTTTAACCCATTTTTTCCACTAACAAATCAAGGGTTAACAGTTAAACAAGACTGTATCTTTATTGCCCTGACTCTGCCGTTTATGGAAACACCCCATATGTGGTCGTACACTACTGTACGGCCACACAGTAGAGCATAGAGGGAAAGGAGCGCCGTGTGGGTTTTGGGGGTCTGATTTTGATGGACCGGTTTATTTACACCGTGTCCTATTTCAAGACCCCCTGATGCACCCCTACAATAGAAACTCCCTAAAAGTGACCCCATCTAAGAAACTACACCCCTCAAGGTATTCAAACTGATCTCACAAACTATGTTAACCCTTTAGGTGCTCCACAAGAGTTATTGGCAAATGGGGATGAAATTTGAGAATTTCATTTTTTTGCCAATTTTTAGATTTTAACCCATTTTTTCCACTAACAAATCAAGGGTTAACAGTCAAACAAGACTGTATCTTTATTGCCCTGACTCTGCCGTTTACAGAAACACCCCATATGTGGTCATACACTACTGTACGGCCACACGGCGGGGTGTAGAGGAAAAGGAGCACCGTGTGGGTTTTGGGGGGCTGATTTTTATGGACCGGTTTATTTACACCGTGTCCTATTTCAACACCCCCTGATGCACCCCTACAGTAGAAACTCCCTAAAAGTGACCCCATTATGGAAACTACGGGATAAGGTGGCGTTTTTTTGGGGACTATTTTTAGGGTACATATGTTTTTTGGTTGCTCTATATTACATATTTGTGAGGTAAGGTTACCAAAAATAGAAATTTTGAAATTTCATCTCCATTTGCCATAAACTGTTGAGGAACACCTAAGGGGTTAATAAAGTTTGTGAAATCAGTTTTGAATACCTTAAGGCATGTAGTTTCTTAGATGGGGTCACTTTTAGGGAGTTTCTACTTTAGGGGGGCATCAGGGGGGCTTCTAAAGGGACATGGTGTCAATAAAAAAAGGCCATCAAAATCGGCCTTTCAGAAACCATGTCGGTCCTTTCCTTTTGCGCCTCCCTTCTACTAATACAGCAGTTTACAACCACAAATGTGGCGTTTCTGTAAACTGCAGTATCAGGGTAATAAATATTAGGTTTTGTTTGGTTGTTAACCCTTGGTTTTTACCGGAAACGATGGATTGAAAAGGAAAAGTGCCAAAATTAGCTGTTTTGGCACCATTTAAAAATTTTTTTTTGGACCCTGTTAATCTGTGGGGTTGGGTCATGGGGTATTTTTACAGAGGAGATTATTACGGACGCGGCGATACCTAATAAGTCTATTTTTTTACAATTATTTAGGTTTTAGACTATATTATCTTTTTGGATACAAAAAAAGAAATTTTTTGTATCTCTATAGTCTAAGAGTAATTTTTTTTTTATCCAATTGTATTAGGTAGGGGCTCATTTTTTGCGGGATGAGGGGACGGTTTTATTGGCACTATTTTGGGGGCTATATGACTTTTTGATCGCTTGCTATTACACTTTTTGTTATGTAAGGCCTCTTTCACACTTGCGTTGTCCGGATCCGGCGTGTACTCCACTTGCCGGAATTACACGCCGGATCCGGAAAAACGCAAGTGTACTGAAAGCATTTGAAGACGGAACCGTCTTCCAAATGCGTTCAGTGTTACTATGGCACCCAGGACGCTATTAAAGTCCTGGTTGCCATAGTAGGAGCGGGGAGCGGGGGAGCGGTATACTTACAGTCCGTGCGGCTCCCGGGGCGCTCCAGAGTGACGTCAGAGCGCCCCATGCGCATGGATGACGTGATCCATGTGATCACATGATCCATGCGCTTGGGGCGCCCTGACGTCACTCTGGAGCGCCCGGGGAGCCGCACGGACGGTAAGTATACTGCTCCCCCGCTCCCCACTACACTTTACCATGGCTGCCAGGACTTTAGCGTCTTGGCAGCCATGGTAACCACTCTGAAAAAGCTAAATGTCGGCTCCGGCAATGCGCCGAAACGACGTTTAGCTTAAGGCCGGATCCGGATCAATGCCTTTCAATGGGCATTAATTCCGGATCCGGCCTTGCGGCAAATGTTCCGGATTTTTGGCCGGAGCAAAAAGCGCAGCATGCTGCGGTATTTTCTCCGGCCAAAAAACGTTCCGTTCCGGAACTGAAGACATCCTGATGCATCCTGAACGGATTTCTCTCCATTCAGAATGCATTAGGATAATCCTGATCAGGATTCTTCCGGCATAGAGCCCCGACGACGGAACTCTATGCCGGAAGAAAAGAACGCAAGTGTGAAAGAGCCCTTAGGTGACAAAAAAAAAACTTTTCTTGCACAGTTTTTTTTTTTTTTTTGGACCTTGTTAATCTGTGGGGTTGGATCATGGGGTATTTTTACAGAGGAGATTATTACGGACGCGGCGATACCTAATAAGTCTATTTTTTTTACAATTATTTAGGTTTTAGACTATATTATCTTTTTGGATACAAAAAAGAAATTTTTTGTATCTCTATAGTCTAAGAGAATTTTTTTTTTTAAATCCGATTGTATTAGGTAGGGGCTCATTTTTTGCGGGATGAGGGGACGGTTTTATTGGCACTATTTTGGGGGCTATATGACTTTTTGATCGCTTGCTATTACACTTTTTGTTATGTAAGGTGACAAAAAAAAATCTTTTCTTGCACAGTTTTTTTTTTTTTGACCGTGTTAATCTGGGGGGTTGGGTCATGGGGTATTTTTACAGAGGAGATTATTACGGACGCTGCGCTACCTAGTAAGTCAACTTTTTATTTTTTTTAGTTCTACAAAAAAAATTTGGGGGTGTCTCAAGTCTGAGAACCATAGTTTTTTTGAATAGTCAGTGGCTAAGTTGGTGAAGGGGATTATAAATTTAGAACTCCATGGAAGTTTGGTACTTCCTGAACCAACCAATAACACAGAGGCCCGGATGATCGGGGCACGTGTCACACTGAGTAGTGGTGTCCTTCCGTATCCCCCTCCTGTGACACACTCTGCATTTTTTTGGGGTTCGTCCCTTCTTTCCAGTATGGGGGACCACACCTGGAAAGTGTTGGCCAGGGACGATCCTGGCGCCTCCAATTCCCGAGGTACTCCGGCCTGCTCTTTCCCGGTCAGAAAAGATCAGGGTCTTTGCCATTATATGGCTTGAGGACTTGATCAGAGAGATCAACTCCTCCCATATACCGATTGTAGTCGACGATACAATCGGGCTTGAGGACCGTTGCCGTGGTTCCTCGCACAGGGACAGGGGTGATGCTGTTACCATGAATTGTGGACAGTACAAGGACATCCCTCTTGTCCTTATATCTGACCAGCAGCAGGTTTCCACTGGTAAGGGCACGGGTCTCACCTCTGGGGATAGGTACCTGAAGGGGGTAGGCAGGGAGGCCGCGCTGATTTTTCTGCACGGTCCCACAAGCGAACATGGATCTGGCGGCGAGGGACTGGAACAAGGGGATACTAGTATAAAAGTTATCCACGTATAGGTGGTAACCCTTATCTAGCAGTGGGTGCATAAGGTCCCACACAAGTTTCCTGCTAACACCCAGAGTGGGGGGACATTCTGGGGGTTGAATACGGGAATCTCGCCCCTCGTACACACAAAACTTGTAAGTGTACCCTGAGGTACTCTCACAAAGTTTGTACAGCTTCACGCCATACCTCGTCAGCTTTGAGGGAACATACTGGCGGAAAATGAGTCTCCCCTTGAACGCAATGAGAGACTCATCAACCGCGACCTCCCCTCCAGGTACATAGGCCTGCATGAATTTGGCCCCAAAGTGATCGATGACCGGCCGTATCTTATACAGACGGTCATAGGCAGGATCACCTTGGGGGGGACATGCTGCATTATCTGCATAATGCAGGCATTTCCGGATGGCCTCAAATCGGGAACGTGTCATGGCCATACTGTAGAGTGAGGTCTGGTAGAGGACGTCCCCACTCCAGTACAGCCTGACACTGGGCTTTTTGACTAGGCCCATATGCAGCACGAGGCCCCAAAACATCCTCATCTCGGCTGCACTGACCGGGGTCCAGCCACCGGGCCTAGCCAAAAACGAGCCCGAGTGTTGAGCGACGAACTGTTAGGCGTACAGGTTCGTCTGCTCCACCATCAGATTTACCAGTTCCTCACTGAAAAAAAGCTTCAGCACCCCGGGGGGGGGGGGGGGGTCTAGGGTCACACAGCTAACTGCTGTGGACCCCAGACACCCGATCAAGGGGCTCACAGACCAAAGTTTTTTTGTTTTTTTTACCTAATCTAGCCTTAAACTTGCCCTATCTACTCCTGCCTACACCTCCCACTACCTGCCCCTGCCTGTCCCTGCCTCCTAAGGTGCCTCACAATATCGGTGGGCAGCGCGATCTCCTGCTGCTCTCCCCGCTCCACGGACCGGAATGAGGGAGGAGAGCAGTGGCGGAGATTCAAACTTGCCGCGCTCCGCCCACATGCCGAATGGGAACCAATCGCAGGCGATCCTGAGAGGTGACATGATCGCCACCTCACAGGATCGCAGGACGGTGATTGGTGGTGTATAATCAAACCACCGATCACCGTCCTTTCCGGGTTATCGGGTCATCAAAGACCCGAATAACCCAGAAACACAGAAAACCGCAAGTCTGAATTGACCTGCGGTTTTCTGCGATCTTAGACATCGGGGGGTCACAAGACCCCCCTGGGCATTGGTACAGAGTGCCTGCCGAATGATTTCGGCAGGCATTTGGTTCCGATCACCGCAGGTGGCGCTGCTGTGATCGGAAATTCTCAGGACGTACCGGTACGCCCTGTGTCCTTAAGTACCAGGACATCAGGGCGTACCGGTACGCCCTTTGTCCTGAAGAGGTTAAAGGGCGGTCACTGTGAAAGTCACTGTTAAGAGGGGCGGTCACTATGAAAGTTACTGTTAATAGGGCAGCCATTGTGAAAGTCACTGTAAAAGGGGCAGTCACTGTGAAAGTCACTGTTAAAGGGGCCGTCACTGTTAAAGGGGCATTAACTGTGAAAGTCACTGTTGTGCTATGAAGGTCCCTGTTAAAGGGGCAGGCACTGTGGAAGTCATTGTTAAAGGGGTGGTCACTGTCAAAGTCACTGTTAAAAGGGCGGTTACTGTGAAAGTCACTGTTAAAGGGGCATTCACTGTGAAAGTCACTGTTAAATGGGCGGTCACTATGAAAGTCACTGTTAAAGGGGAGGTCACTGTGAAAGTCACTGTTAAAGGGGCGGTCACTGTGAAAGTCACTGTAAAAGGGACGGTCACTGTTAAAGGGGCAGTCACTGTGAAAGTCACTGTTAAAGGGGCGGTCACTGTGAAAGTCACTGTTAAAGGGGCGGTCACTGTGAAAGTGACTGTTAAAACGGAGGTCACTGTGAAAGTCACTGTTAAAGGGGCGGTCACTGTGAAAGTCACTGTTAAACGGGCGGTCACTGTGAAATTCACTGTTAAAGGGGCGGTCACTGTTAAATGGGCATTCACTGTGAAAGTCACTGTTGTGCTATAAAGGTCCCTGTTAAAGGGGAAGGCACTGTGAAAGTCACTGTTAAAGGGGCAGTCACTGTGAAAGTCACTGTTAAAAGGGCGGTCACTGTGAAAGTCACTGTTAACGAGGCGGCCACTGTTAAAGGGGCGGTCACTGTGAAAGACACTGTTAAAGGGGCGGTCACTGTTAAAGGGGCATTCACTGTGAAAGTCACTGTTAAAGGGGCGGTCACTGTGAAAGTCACTGTTAAGAGGAGCAGTCACTATGAAAGTCGCTGTTAAAGGGGCAGTCATTGTAAAAGTCACAGTTAAAGGGGTGGTCACTGTGAAAATCACTGTTAAAGGGGCGGTCACTGTTAAATGGGCATTCACTGTGAAAGTCACTGTTGTGCTATAAAGGTCCCTGTTAAAGGAGCAGGCACTGTGAAAGTCACTGTTAAAGGGGTAGTCACTGTGAAATTCACTGTTAAAACGGCGGTTACTGAGAAAGTTACTTTTAAATGAAAATTTTGGGCAAATTTTCCATTGTAATCCATTTTTTCCAGTGAAAAGCAAGGGTTAACAGCCAAACAAAACTCAATATTTATTGTCCTGATTTATTAGTTTGCAGAAATACCCCATATGTGGTCGTAAACTACTGTACGGGCACACGGCAGGGCGTAGAGGGAAAGGAGCGCCGTGTGGTTTTTGGAAGGCAGATTTTGCTGGACTGGTTTATCTACACCATGTCCCATTTGAAGCCCCCCTGGGGGGTATTTTTATAGAGCAGATTCTTACGGACGCGGCGATACCTAATATGTCTACTTTTTTTAAAATGTATTTAGGTTTTACACTATATTATCCTTTTTTAAACAAAAAAAACATTTTTGTATCTCCATAGTCTAAGAGTCAGTTTTTTTTGTTTTCAGCCAATTGTCTTAGGTAAGGGCTCCTTTTTTGCAGGATGAGAGGATGGTTTTATTGGCAGTATTTTGGGGGGCATATGACTTTTTGATCGCTTGCTATTGCACTTTTTGTGATGTATAAGGTGACAAAAAATACCTTTTTTGCACCGTTTTTATGTTATATTTTTGACCGTGTTCATCTGAAAGGTTAGGTCATGGGGTATTTTTATAGAGCAGATTCTTATGGACGCGTCGATACCTAATATGTCTACTTTTTAAAATTTATTTAGGTTTTACACTATATTATCCTTTTTTAAACAAAAAAAAACATTTTAATATCTCCACAGTCACAGAGTCCGTTTTTTAAAAGTTTTTAGCCGATTGTCTTTTGAGGGATGAGAGGATGGTTTTATTGGCAGTATTTTGGCAGGCATATGACTTTTTGATCGCTTGCTATTACACTTTTTGTGATGTAAGGTGACAAAAAATACCTTTTTTGGCAACGTTTTAATTTATATTTTTTGACCGTGTTCATCTGAGGGGTTAGGTCATGGGGTATTTTTATAGAGAAGATTCTTACGGATGCGGCGATACCTAATATGTCTACTTTTTTATTTATTTTATTTTTACAAATTTTTTTTTTTTTTTGGTGTCTTAAGTCTGAGAACCATAGCTTTTTTTTGATGGTCAGTGGCTAATCGGAATTAAAATTCGGGAAGGGGATTATAAATTTAGTACTCCATGGAAGTGTGGTACTCCCTGAAGCAACCAATAATGCCGAGGCCTGGATGATAGGGGCACGTGTCACATTGAGTAGTGGTGTCCTTCCGTATCCCCCTCCTGTGACACATGCTGCACTTTTTTGGGGACCGGGCGCCTCCAGTTCCCGAGGTACCATGGCCTGCTCTTTCCCGGTCAGAAAAGATCAGGGTCTTGAGGACTGCCTCATAGAGATGGAGGAATTTCCCTGTGTTGCCAGCGCTCCGGGACAGCACAAAAGAGTTGTACAAGGCAACCTGTACCAAGTAGACTGCAACTTTTTTGTACCATGCCTGGGTTTTGCGCATGGCATTATATGGTTTGTGGACTTGATCAGAGAGATCAACTCCTCCCATATACCGATTGTAGTCAACAATACAATCGGGCTTGAGGACCGTTGCCGTAATACCTCGTACAGGGACAGGGGTGGACCCCAGACACCCAATCACGGTGATGCAAAAAAAAACTGACTATCTCTACCTATCTAAGCTCTCCCTAACCTGTCCCTTTGTACCTTTTAAGGTGCCAGATGGCACTATGGTGGCTCAGTAGGGGTATTGGGGATGCTGGGCTCACTGGGCTCCGGAGACTGGGCTCCGGAGCTGGATGACACAGGCTGCGCTCTCTCCTGGATCCCGACACAGAAAGGAGTAGGAGGCAGAGCTGCAGTAAGGTTAAACTGCCCGCCCGCCCTGCAGCCATTCGGAAGCGATCCTGAGAGGTGATGTCACCATCACCTCTTAGGATCGCAGGATGGTGATTGGTGGTGTATTATCACACCACCGATCACCATCCTATTGTGGGTTATCGGGTCACGAGAGACCCGAATAACCCGGAAACGCAGCAAACCGCAGGTCTGAATGGACCTGCGGTTTGCTGCGATCGCCGATACGGGGGGGGGGGGGGGGGGGTCACAGGAGTCCCCTCCGCATTGTCCCAGGGTGCCTGCTGATTTATTTCAGCAGGCACCCAGTTCCGATCACCACGCGGCGGTGATTGGAAATACACAGGGCGCACAGGCACACCCTGTGTCCTTAAGTACCGGGACATCAGGACGTACCTGTATGCCCTGTGTCCCCAACAGATTAAAGGGGAGGTCACTGTGAGAATCACTGTGAAAGTCACTGTTAAAGGGGTGGTCACTGTGCAAGTCACTGTTAAAGGGGCGGTCACTGTGAAAGTCACTTTTAAAGCGGCGGTCACTGTGGAGGTCTCTGTTAAAGGGGCGGGCACTGTGGAAGTCACTGTTAAAGGGGTGGGCACTGTGAAGGTCACTTTTAAAGGGGCGGCAACTATGAAGGTCACTGTTAAAGCGCTGGTCACTGTGAAAGTCACTGTTAAAGGGGCGGTCACTGTGAAAGGACATGACCATATTTCACCTTAAGGACCAGGCCATTTTTTGAAAATCTGACCAGTGTCACTTTATGTGTGAATAACTTTAAAACACTTTTACTTATCCAGGCCATTCTGAGATAGTTTTTTTGCTAAAGGGGCGGTAACTGTTAAAGGGGCGGGCACTGTGGAGGTCACTGTTAAAGGGGCAGGCACTGTTAAAAGGGCGGGCACTGTAAAGGTCATTGTTAAAGGGGCAGGCACTGTGGAGGTCAATGTTAAAGGGGCGTCCACTGTGGAGGTCAATGTTAAATGGGCGGGTACTGTAGAGGTCAAAGTTATGGGGGAAACTGTCAATATCTTTTTACGACACACGGAAACATAAAATGAAATAGATGAAATATACCCGTGCAAAGCCGGGTCCTTCTGTCATTCTCTTATATATATAAAAATGAGTTTCTATCTGTCTGTTCTTTAGGGTTGCCACTTTGCCAGTATCTCACCGGCAAGATTGGTATTTTAGTGGCCCTGCCGGTGCCGGTAATTATTTTCTAACGGCAATGTTAATTGCCGGTATCTTTCTAACAGGACTGCTACTAATGAGAGCTTCCATTAATTCTGGGGTGCACTGATGGGGGCATTACTATTACTGGGGGGCACTAATGGGGGCATTAATATTACTGGGGGGCACTAACGGGGGGAGTATTAAGTCTGGGGAGCACTAATGGGGGCATTACTATTACTGGGGGCAATAATGGGGGCATTATTAATTCTGGGTGGCACTAATGGGGGCATTGAAATTATTGGGAGACGATAGTGACTTAACACCCTGTGTTAAGCCACTCCCACAACCACACCTCCTTTAGGGTGTGGTTTAACTTGGCCAGTATTTTTTGTTGGGAAAGTTGGCAACCCTATGTATTGTGGAGGTCAGAAATAAATGGTGGGCCACTGTAGAGGTCACTCTTAGAAGGCCGGGTTTCTGTGGAAATCACTGTTAAGCAGACGGGGTACTTTGGAGGCCACAATTAAAGGGGCAGCTGCTGTGGAGGTTACTGTTAAGGCAGCAGGGTACTGTGAGGTCACTGTTAAAGGGGCGGGTTGTTGTAGAGGTCACTGTGATGGAGAACACTGTTGATATCTTTTAACCTCACACACAAACATTAAATAAAATAGATGAAATATACCCGTGCGAAGCCGGGTCCTTCTGCTAGTATTATATAATATTGGTAGTATATATATATATATATATATATATATATAGTATATTAGGATTAACAACCTCCAGCTGTTGCAAAACTACAAATCCCAGCATGCCCTGATAGCTGTAGGTTGTCCAGGCATGCTGGGAGTTGTCATTTTTCATGAGCTGGAGGCTGCAGGTTGGGCATCCCTGGTATAATATTATTGGTAATATGTATATTGTATATTAGAAGTATATAGTATCTACCATTGGTAGTATGTCTATAGAGT
Source organism: Bufo bufo (assembly GCF_905171765.1). Classification (NCBI taxonomy): domain Eukaryota; kingdom Metazoa; phylum Chordata; class Amphibia; order Anura; family Bufonidae; genus Bufo; species Bufo bufo. Next base: position 67,514,395 of record NC_053392.1, read on the forward strand.
ATATTAGAAGTATATAGGATATACTATTGGTAGTATCTATATATTAGGAGTGTATATAGTATATATATATTATATTGGTTGTATGTATATATTAGGAGTGCATATAGTATATATATATTATATTGGTAGTATGTATATCTAGTATATTAGGAGTCTATACCATACACTGTTGGTAGTAAAAAAAAAAGTAGTATATTAGGAGTGTGTATATGTTGTATATTTAGAATATTAGGAGTGTGCATCTGTTGTATGTGTATTATACACTGCCTGTCCCAAAGAAAAGTTGCCACCAAAAAAAAAAGGTCACACACTCTAATATTTCGTTGGACCGCCTTTAGCTTTGATTACGGCACGCATTCACTGTGGCATTGTTTTGATAAGCTTCTGCAATGTCACAAGATTTATTTCCATCCAGTGTTGCATTAGTTTTTCACCAAGATCTTGCATTGATGATGGTAGAGTCTGACTGCTGAGCAAAGCCTTCTCCAGCACATCCCAAAGATTCTCAATGGGGTTAAGGTCTGGACTCTGTGGCGGCCAATCCATGTGTGAAAATTATGTCTCGTGCTCCCTGAACCATTCTTTCACAATTTGAGCCCGATGAATCCTGGCATTGTCATCTTGGAATATGCCCGTGCCATTAAGGAAGAAAATATCCATTGATGGAATAACCTGGTCATTCAGTATGTTCAGGTAGTCTGCTGACCTCATTCTTGGAGCACATACTGTTGCTGAACCTAGACCTGACCAACTGCAGCAACCCCAGATCATATCACTGCCCCCACAGGCTTGTACAGTAGGCACTGGGCATGATGGGTGCATCACTTCATCTGCCTCTCTTCTTACCCTGATGCGCCCATCACTCTGGAACAGGATAAATCTGGACTCCTCAGACAACATGACCTTCTTCCATTGCTCCAGAGTCCAATCTTTATGCTCCCTAGCAAATTGAAGCCTTTTTGTTCTCACTGATTAGTGGTTTTCTTACGGCTACACAGCTGTTCAGTGCCAATCCCTTGAGTTTCCTTTGCATTGTGCGTGTGGAAATGCTCTTACTTTCACTATTAAACATAGCCCTGAGTTCTACTGTTGTTTTTCTTCGATTTGATTTCACCAAACGTTTAAGTGATCGCCGATCACGATCATTCAGGATTTTTTCCCCGCCACATTTCTTCCTCAAATACGATGGGTCCCCACTATCCTTCCAGTTTTTATTAATGCGTTGGACAGTTCTTAACCCAATTTTAGTAGTTTCTGCAATCTCCTTAGATGTTTTCTCTGCTTGATGCATGCCAATGATTTGACCCTTCTCAAACAGACTAACATCTTTTACACGACCACGAGATGTGTCTTTCGACATGGTTGTTTAAGAAATGAGATGCAACTCCTTGCACCAGTTGGGGTTAAATAACTTGTTGCCAGCTGAAAGATAATCGCCCATGCAGTAATTATCCAATAGGAGGCTCATAACTATTTGCTTAGTTAAATCCAGGTGGCGACTTTATTTTTGGACAGGCAGTGTATTATGAGTGTGTCCTGTATATGTAGTATATTAGGAATGTGTATCTGTTGTACAGGTGAAACTCCAAAAATATGAATATAGCGCAAAAGTCCATTTATTTCAGTAATGCAAATTAAAAGGAATTGCATTAATGCAGCTTAAAATTAGAAGTTTGTGAAAAGGTTCAATCTTCTAGGCTCAAAGTGTCACACTCTAGTCAGCTAATTAACCCATTCCCCCTGAGCAAAGGGTACCTCCAAATTGTGACTTTGGGGTTTCATAAGCTGTAAGCCATAATCATCCAAATTATAACAAATAAAGGCTTTAAATATCTCGCTTTGCATGTATTGAGTCTATCTCATATGTTAGTTTCACCTTTTAAGTTGCATTACTGAAATAAATGTACTTTGCACGATATTCAAATTTTTCAAGTTTCACCTGTATATGTAGTATATTAGGAGTGTGTATATGTTGTATATGTAGTATATTAGGAATGTGTATATGTTGTATATGTAGTATATTAGGAGTGTGTATATGTATATGTAGTATATTAGGAGTGCGTATATGTTGTATATGTAGTATATTAGGAGTGTGTATATGTTGTATATGTAGTATATTAGGAGTATGTATATGTTGTATATGTAGTATATTAGGAGTATGTATATGTAGTATATTAGGAGTATGTATATGTTGTATATGTAGTATATTAGGAGTATGTATAGGTTGTATATGTAGTATATTAGGAGTATGTATATGTTGTATATGTAGTATATTAGGAGTATGTATATGTTGTATATGTAGTATATTTGGAGTATGTATATGTTGTATATGTAGTATATTAGGAGTGTGTATATGTTGTACGGTATATGTAGTATATTAGGAGTATGTATATGTTATATATGTAGCATATTAGGAGTATGTATATGTTGTATATGTACAGGGTGGGCCATTTATATGGATACACCTTAATAAAATGGGAATGTTGGTGATATTAACTTCCTGTTTGTGGCACATTAGTATATGTGAGGGGGGGAAACTTTTCAAGATGGGTGGTGACCATGGCGGCCATTTTGAAGTCAGCCATTTTGAATCCAACTTTTGTTTTTTCAATAGGAAGAGGGTCATGTGACACATCAAACTTATTGGGAATTTCACAAGAAAAACAATGGTGTGCTTGGTTTTAACGTAACTTTATTCTTTCATGAGTTATTTACAAGTTTCTGACCACTTATAAAATGTGTTCAATGTGCTGCCCATTGTGTTGGATTGTCAATGCAACCCTCTTCTCCCACTCTTCACACACTGATAGCAACACCGCAGGAGAAATGCTAGCACAGGCTTCCAGTATCTGTAGTTTCAGGTGCTGCACATCTCGTATCTTCACAGCATAGACAATTGCCTTCAGATGACCCCAAAGATAAAAGTCTAAGGGGGTCACTGGATATGCAAAATTACTACATGATGATGTGTTTCCCTCTTTATGCACTGAAGCTGGCACGTTCCATGAGTTTTTCCAGCAAGATGGTGCACCCACCACCACATTATGGGTGTCAGGTCCGAGCATTCCTAGATGAACAGTTTCCTGGAAAGTGGATTGGTCGTCGTGGGCCAGTTGAATGGCCCCCAAGGTCTCCCGATCTGACCCCCTTAGACTTTTATCTTTGGGGTCATCTGAAGGCAGTTGTCTATGCTGTGAAGATACGAGATGTGCAGCACCTGAAACTACGGATACTGGAAGCTTGTGCTAGCATTTCTCCTGCTATCAGTGTGTGAAGAGTGGGAGAAGAGGGTTGCATTGACATTCCAACACAATGGGCAGCACATTGAACACATTTTATAAGTGGTCAGAAACTTGCAAATTACTCATGAAAGAATAAAGTTACGTTAAAACCAAGCACACCATTGTTTTTCTTGTGAAATTCCCAATAAGTTTGATGTGTCACATGACCATCTTCCTATTGAAAAAACAAAAGTTGGATTCAAAATGGCCGACTTCAAAATGTCCGCCATGGTCACCACCCATCTTGAAAAGTTTCCCCCCTCACATATACTAATGTGCCACAAACAGGAAGTTAATATCACCAACCATTCACATTTTATTAAGGTGTATCAATATAAATGGCTCACCCTGTAGTATATTAGGAGTATGTATATGTTGTATATGTAGTATATTAGGAGTGTGTATATGTTGTATATGTAGTATATTATAAGTATGTATATGTTATATATGTAGTATATTAGGAGTATGTATATGTTGTATATTAGGAGTGTGTATATGTTGTACGGTATATGTAGTATATTAGGAGAGTGTATATGTTGTATATGTAGTATATTATGAGTATGTATATGTTATATATGTAGTATATTAGGAGTATGTGTATGTTGTATATTAGGAGTGTGTATATGTTGTACGGTATATGTAGTATATTAGGAGTGTGTATATGTTGTATATGTAGTATATTATGAGTATGTATATGTTATATATGTAGTATATTAGGAGAGTGTATATGTTGTATATGTAGTATATTATGAGTATGTATATGTTATATATGTAGTATATTAGGAGTATGTGTATGTTGTATATTAGGAGTGTGTATATGTTGTACGGTATATGTAGTATATTAGGAGTGTGTATATGTTGTATATGTAGTATATTAGGAGTGTGTATATGTTGTATATGTAGTATATTAGGAATGTGTATATGTTGTATATGTAGTATATTAGGAATGTGTATATGTTGTATATGTAGTATATTAGGAATGTGTATATGTTGTATATGTAGTATATTAGGAGTATGTATATGTTGTACAGTATATGTAGTATATTAGGAGTATGTACATGTTGTATATGTAGTATATTAGGAGTATGTATATGTTGTATATGTAGTATATTAGGAGTATGTATATGTTGTACGGTATATGTAGTATATTAGGAGTATGTACATGTTGTATATGTATTATATTAGGAGTGTGTATATGTTGTACGGTATATGTAGTATATTAGGAGTGTGTATATGTTGTACGGTATATGTAGTATATTAGGAGTGTGTATATACTGTACGGTATATGTAGTATATTAGGAGTATGTATATGTTGTATATTAGGAGTATGTATATGTTGTATATGTAGTATATTAGGAGTATGTATATGTTGTACGGTATATGTAGTATATTAGGAGTGTGTATATACTGTACGGTATATGTAGTATATTAGGAGTATGTATATGTTGTATATTAGGAGTATGTATATGTTGTATATGTAGTATATTAGGAGTGTGTATATACTGTACGGTATATGTAGTATATTAGGAGTATGTATATGTAGTATATTAGGAGTATGTATATGTTGTATATGTAGTATATTAGGAGTATGTATATGTTGTACGGTATATGTAGTATATTAGGAGTGTGTATATGTTGTATATGTAGTATATTAGGAGTGTGTATATGTTGTACGGTATATGTAGTATATTAGGAGTGTGTATATACTGTACGGTATATGTAGTATATTAGGAGTGTGTATATGTAGTATATTAGGAGTGTGTATATGTAGTATATTAGGAGTATCTATATGTTGTACGGTATATGTAGTATATTAGGAGTATCTATATGTTGTACGGTATATGTAGTATATTAGGAGTGTGTATATACTGTACGGTATATGTAGTATATTAGGAGTGTGTATATGTAGTATATTAGGAGTATCTATATGTTGTACGGTATATGTAGTATATTAGGAGTATCTATATGTTGTACGGTATATGTAGTATATTAGGAGTGTGTATATACTGTACGGTATATGTAGTATATTAGGAGTGTGTATATGTAATATATTAGGAGTGTGTATATGTAGTATATTAGGAGTGTGTATATGTAGTATATTAGGAGTATGTATACATGTGTTACAAGGTAGAGTTTCCAGCGCGCTCGCTGTCTGCAGCGCAGAGGTTAATGTTATAATGTGCTTATCACAATGCGGCTCTTTGTTTTCTTCTTGACTACAGATCACAGTGTGAGTCGGAGGTGCACATTATAGTGCGAGGACACAGAGGAGAGGCTGGTGGGCTGGAGGCATTTTTGCATAAAGCTCGCACGCTGCAGCCTTCTCTCATTGTTCGCTTTTCACAGTTGCCATGGAAACAAGAGCAGCTGCTAGATTATAGGGCTGGCGTAGCCGGGTTGTGCAGGCAGCGTGCTCTTCTTGTGTGTCCAGTTCATGTGATCTGCCAGCTAATCACCCTCCTGCTGCCGCCGGTGTCACACCAGACTGTGCCGGATAATGTTTACTAACATTGCCCACATGGCTCCCTTTCTAGAAAGCTTTGCCCAAAATATGTCAGTACAAGTGGATTGCCAGGCAGCTCGCCAACCTGTCTGCAAAAAAAAAGGAAAAAAAAATCAGACTACCATCCTTTTAGATTTATTTCTTCCAGTAGTGATTTAAGACAGGACCAATGAAAGAGCCCGACTTTTGTCATACAGAGGAGTAATAGAAAACCTAATACATCACTACAATTGTCAAGATCTCTGCTTGCTGTCATTCACTAGGAGCCATCAGTCCTGGCCACGTGATGGACACACAGGTGCAGGGCTCATTAGCAGGCAGTATTACAGCAAGCCGTGTCATTTCCGTATTTTTTTTGCGAACCATTCATTTCAATGGGTCCGCAAAACAAACGGAAGTTACTCCATGTGCATTCCGTTTTCGTATTTCCGTTCCGCAAAAAAATAGAACATGTCCTATTATTTTCCGCATTACGGACATGGATAGTACTGTTCTATTAGGGGCCAGCTGTTCCGGTCCGCAAAATACAGAATGCACACGGACGTCATCCGTGTTTTTTGCGGATCCGTTTTTTGCAGACCGCAAAATACATACGGTCGTGTGCATGAGGCCTTAGAGGCAGAAAATATCATGAAAATATAAAATATCTTATGTACTTACCAGCATTTTTTGCTAAATTGGTTGCGTTTAAAGGGAACCTGTCACCAGTTTTTAACCATAAGAATCATCGGCATCCTGAGATAGTCCCCCCCCCCCCAATCATCCTAGGGATTTTTTTTAAACACCTCCAAGTACTTCTTTCACAGACCACTGTCGCTTTTTTCAAGTTCTGTAAATTAAATGCTTACCTCATCACTTCTTATTCCTAACCCCACCTCCCGTTACATGAGTGACAGAATCTAAAGATCCTGCCCTGCTCCCGAACTCACGTCCCAAATCCCTCATCTCACACTGATCATATAATGTATACTGCGCAGCTGCGAGACTTGGAAGAGAAGGGGTGGAGATGAGCAATCGTAGAGGGTGTGTCTTAGGACTCGTTCACATAAACGTATTTTGCATTCCGTATACGGGCCGTTTTCTGCCTTCGGCATACGATCTGTATACGGAACCATTCATTTCAATGGGTCCGCAAAAAATACGGACAGCACTCTGTGTGCTGTCCGCATCCGTTGCTCCGTTCTGTGGCCCCACAAAATTATGAGTCCTGTCCTACTCTTGTCCGTTTTGCGGACAAGAATAGGCATTTCTATAATAGGCCTCCTGCTCCGTTGCGCAATTTGCGGAAGGCACACTGGCGCCATCCGTGTTTTGCGGATCCGCAATTTGCGGACCGCAAAAATGGCACGGTTGTGTGAACAAGCCCTTATTCGTTTGTAGGCATGGCTGCACTCCAAGAGTCAGAGAAAGCTGGACACATCTCTGAAGCATGGAGGAGACAGGACTCATCTAAGGTGCATTTACATACAGTACAGACCAAAAGTTTGGACACACCTTCTCATTCAAAGAGTTTTCTTTATTTTCATGACTATGAAGGCATCAAAACTATGAATAAACACATGTGGAATTATATACATAACAAACAAGTGTGAAACAACTGAAAATATGTCATATTCTAGGTTCTTCAAAGTAGCCACCTTTTGCTTTGATTACTGCTTTGCACACTCTTGGCATTCTCATGATGAGCTTCAAGAGGTAGTCACCTGAAATGGTCTTCCAACAGTCTTGAAGGAGTTCCCAGAGATGCTTAGCACTTGTTGGCCCTTTTGCCTTCACTCTGTGGTCCAGCTCACCCCAAACCATCTCGATTGGGTTCAGGTCCGGTGACTGTGGAGGCCAGGTCATCTGGCGCAGCACCCCATCACTCTCCTTCATGGTCAAATAGTAGAGTTGAGCGAACACCTGGATGTTCGGGTTCGAGAAGTTCGGCCGAACTTCCCGTAAATGTTCGGGTTCGGGATCCGAACCCGAACCGAACTTCGTCCCGAACCCGAACCCCATTGAAGTCAATGGGGACCCGAACTTTTGGGCACTAAAAAGGCTGTAAAACAGCCCAGGAAAGAGCTAGAGGGCTGCAAAAGGCAGCAACATGTAGGTAAATCCCCTGCAAACAAATGTGGATAGGGAAATGAATTAAAATTAAAATAAAAAAAATAAAAATGAACCAATATCAATTGGACAGAGGTCCAATAGCAGAGAATCTGGCTTCACGTCAGCAGAGAATCAGTCTCTTCATGCCATAGCAAAGAATCTGGCTTCATGTCAGCAGAGAATCAGTCTCTTCATGCCATAGCAAAGAATCTGGCTTCATGTCAGCAGAGAATCAGTCTCTTCATGCCATAGCAGAGAATCTGGCTTCATGTCAGCGCAGAATCAGTCTTCATGTCATAGCAGAGAATCAGGCTTCACGTCACCCACCACTGGAACAGGCCACTGTCACACATTTAGGCCCCGGCACCCAGACAGAGGAGAGCGGTCCCGTAACAGAGAATCTGGCCTTATGTCAGCGCAGAATCTGTCTTCATGTCATAGCAGAGAATCAGGCTTCACGTCACCCACCACTGGAACAGGCCACTGTCACACATTTAGGCCCAGGCACCCAGGCAGAGGAGAGAGGTCCCGTAACAGAGAATCTGGCCTTATGTCAGCGCAGAATCTGTCTTCATGTCATAGCAGAGAATCAGGCTTCACGTCACCCACCACTGGAACAGGCCACTGTCACACATTTAGGCCCCGGCACCCAGGCAGAGGAGAGAGGTGCCGTAACAGAGAATCTGGCCTTATGTCAGCGCAGAATCTGTCTTCATGTCATAGCAGAGAATCAGGCTTCACGTCACCCACCACTGGAACAGGCCACTGTCACACATTTAGGCCCCGGCACCCAGACAGAGGAGAGCGTTCCCGTAACAGAGAATCTGGCCTTATGTCAGCGCAGAATCTGTATTCATGTCATAGCAGAGAATCAGGCTTCACGTCACCCACCACTGGAACAGGCCACTGTCACACATTTAGGCCCAGGCACCCAGGCAGAGGAGAGAGGTCCCGTAACAGAGAATCTGGCCTTATGTCAGCGCAGAATCTGTATTCATGTCATAGCAGAGAATCAGGCTTCACGTCACCCACCACTGGAACAGGCCACTGTCACACATTTAGGCCCCGGCACCCAGACAGAGGAGAGCGGTCCCGTAACAGAGAATCTGGCCTTATGTCAGCGCAGAATCTGTCTTCATGTCATAGCAGAGAATCAGGCTTCACGTCACCCACCACTGGAACAGGCCACTGTCACACATTTAGGCCCAGGCACCCAGGCAGAGGAGAGAGGTCCCGTAACAGAGAATCTGGCCTTATGTCAGCGCAGAATCTGTCTTCATGTCATAGCAGAGAATCAGGCTTCACGTCACCCACCACTGGAACAGGCCACTGTCACACATTTAGGCCCCGGCACCCAGGCAGAGGAGAGAGGTGCCGTAACAGAGAATCTGGCCTTATGTCAGCGCAGAATCTGTCTTCATGTCATAGCAGAGAATCAGGCTTCACGTCACCCACCACTGGAACAGGCCACTGTCACACATTTAGGCCCCGGCACCCAGACAGAGGAGAGCGTTCCCGTAACAGAGAATCTGGCCTTATGTCAGCGCAGAATCTGTATTCATGTCATAGCAGAGAATCAGGCTTCACGTCACCCACCACTGGAACAGGCCACTGTCACACATTTAGGCCCAGGCACCCAGGCAGAGGAGAGAGATCCCGTAACAGAGAATCTGGCCTTATGTCAGCGCAGAATCTGTATTCATGTCATAGCAGAGAATCAGGCTTCACGTCACCCACCACTGGAACAGGCCACTGTCACACATTTAGGCCCCGGCACCCAGACAGAGGAGAGCGGTCCCGTAACAGAGAATCTGGCCTTATGTCAGCGCAGAATCTGTATTCATGTCATAGCAGAGAATCAGGCTTCACGTCACCCACCACTGGAACAGGCCACTGTCACACATTTAGGCCCCGGCACCCAGACAGAGGAGAGCGGTCCCGTAACAGAGAATCTGGCCTTATGTCAGCGCAGAATCTGTCTTCATGTCATAGCAGAGAATCAGGCTTCACGTCAGCCACCACTGGAACAGGCCACTGTCACACATTTAGGCCCAGGCACCCAGGCAGAGGAGAGAGGTCCCGTAACAGAGAATCTGGCCTTATGTCAGCGCAGAATCTGTCTTCATGTCATAGCAGAGAATCAGGCTTCACGTCACCCACCACTGGAACAGGCCACTGTCACACATTTAGGCCCAGGCACCCAGGCAGAGGAGAGAGGTCCCATAACAGAGAATCTGGCCTTATGTCAGCGCAGAATCTGTATTCATGTCATAGCAGAGAATCAGGCTTCACGTCACCCACCACTGGAACAGGCCACTGTCACACATTTAGGCCCAGGCACCCAGGCAGAGGAGAGAGGTCCCGTAACAGAGAATCTGGCCTTATGTCAGCGCAGAATCTGTATTTATGTCATAGCAGAGAATCAGGCTTCACGTCACCCACCACTGGAACAGGCCACTGTCACACATTTAGGCCCCGGCACCCAGACAGAGGAGAGCGGTCCCGTAACAGAGAATCTGGCCTTATGTCAGCGCAGAATCTGTCTTCATGTCATAGCAGAGAATCAGGCTTCACGTCAGCCACCACTGGAACAGGCCACTGTCACACATTTAGGCCCAGGCACCCAGGCAGAGGAGAGAGGTCCCGTAACAGAGAATCTGGCCTTATGTCAGCGCAGAATCTGTATTCATGTCATAGCAGAGAATCAGGCTTCACGTCACCCACCACTGGAACAGGCCACTGTCACACATTTCGGCCCCGGCACCCAGACAGAGGAGAGGTTCATTCAACTTTGGGTTGCCCCGCAATATAATGGTAAAATGAAATTAAAAATAGTATTGAATGAGGAAGTGCCCTGGAGTAGAATAATATATTGTTAAGGGGAGGTAGTTAATATCTAATCTGCACAAGGGATGGACAGGTCCTGTGGGATCCATGGCTGGTTCATTTTTATGAACGTCAGCTTGTCCACATTGGCTGTAGACAGGCGGCTGCGTTTGTCTGTAATGACGCCCCCTGCCGTGCTGAATACACGTTCAGACAAAACGCTGGCCGCCGGGCAGGCCAGCACCTCCAAGGCATAAAAGGCTAGCTCTGGCCACGTGGACAATTTGGAGACCCAGAAGTTGAATGGGGCCGAACCATCAGTCAGTACGTGGAGGGGTGTGCACAGGTACTGTTCCACCATGTTAGTGAAATGTTGCCTCCTGCTAACACGTTCCGTATCAGGTGGTGGTGCACTTAGCTGTGGCGTGTTGACAAAACTTTTCCACATCTCTGCCATGCTAACCCTGCCCTCAGAGGAGCTGGGCGTGACACAGCTGCGTTGGCGACCTCTTGCTCCTCCTCTGCCTTCGCCTTGGGCTTCCACTGGTTCCCCTGTGACATTTGGGAATGCTCTCAGTAGCGCGTCTACCAACGTGCGCTTGTACTCGCGCATCTTCCTATCACGCTCCAGTGTAGGAAGTAAGGTGGGCACATTGTCTTTGTACCGGGGATCCAGCAGGGTGGCAACCCAGTAGTCCGCACACGTTAAAATGTGGGCAACTCTGCTGTCGTTGCGCAGGCACTGCAGCATGTAGTCGCTCATGTGTGCCAGGCTGCCCAGAGGTAAGGACAAGCTGTCCTCTGTGGGAGGCGTATCGTCATCGTCCTGTGTTTCCCCCCAGCCACGCACCAGTGATGGGCCCGAGCTGCTTTGGGTGCCACCCCGCTGTGAACATGCTTCATCCTCATCCTCCTCCACCTCCTCCTCATCCTCGTCCTCCTCGTCCTCCAGTAGTGGGCCCTGTCTGGCCACATTTGTACCTGGCCTCTGGTGTTGCAAAAAACCTCCCTCTGAGTCACTTTGAAGAGACTGGCCTGAAAGTGCTAAAAATGACCCCTCTTCCTCCTCTTCCTCCTGGGCCACCTCCTCTTCCATCATCGCCCTAAGTGTTTTCTCAAGGAGACATAGAAGTGGTATTGTAACGCTGATAACGGCGTCATCGCCACTGGCCATTTTGGTGGAGTACTCGAAACAGCGCAACAGGGCACACAGGTCTCGCATGGAGGCCCAGTCATTGGTGGTGAAGTGGGTCTGATCCGCAGTGCGACTGACCCGTGCGTGCTGCAGCTGAAACTCCACTATGGCCTGCTGCTGCTCGCACAGTCTGTCCAGCATATGCAAGGTGGAGTTCCACCTGGTGGGCACGTCGCATATGAGGCGGTGAGCGGGAAGGCCGAAGTTACGCTGTAGCGCAGACAGGCGAGCAGCGGCAGGGTGTGAACGCCGGAAGCGCGAACAGACGGCCCGCACTTTATGCAGCAGCTCTGACATGTCGGGGTAGTTGCGAATGAACTTCTGCACCACCAAATTCAGCACATGCGCCAGGCAAGGGATGTGCGTCAAACCGGCTAGTCCCAGAGCTGCAACGAGATTTCGCCCATTATCGCACACCACCAGGCCGGGCTTGAGGCTCACCGGCAGCAACCACTCGTCGGTCTGTTGTTCTATACCCCGCCACAACTCCTGTGCGGTGTGGGGCCTGTCCCCCAAACATATGAGTTTCAGAATGGCCTGCTGACGTTTACCCCGTGCTGTGCTGAAGTTGGTGGTGAAGGTGTGTGGCTGACTGGATGAGCAGGTGGAAGAAGAGGAGGAGGAAGCTGAGTAGGAGGAGGAGGAGACAGGAGGCAAAGAATGCTGCCCTGCGATCCTTGGCGGCTGAAGGACGTGCGCCAAATAGCTCTCCGCCTGGGGCCCAGCCGCCACTACATTTACCCAGTGTGCAGTTAGGGAGATATAGCGTCCCTGGCCGTGCTTACTGGTCCACGTATCTGTGGTTAGGTGGACCTTGCCACAGATGGCGTTGCGCAGTGCACACTTGATTTTATCGGACACTTGTTTGTGCAGGGAAGGCACGGCTCTCTTGGAGAAGTAGTGGCGGCTGGGAACAACATACTGTGGGACAGCAAGTGACATGAGCTGTTTGAAGCTGTGTGTGTCCACCAGCCTAAATGACAGCATTTCATAGGCCAGTAGTTTAGAAATTCTGGCATTCAGGGCCAGGGATCGAGGGTGGCTAGGTGAGAATTTACGCTTTCTCTCAAATGTTTGTGAGATGGAGAGCTGAACGCTGCCGTGTGACATGGTTGAGATGCTTGGTGACGCAGGTGGTGGTGTTGGTGGTACATCCCATGTTTGCTGGGCGGCAGGTGCCAACGTTCCTCCAGAGGCGGAGGAAGAGGCCGAGGCGGCGGCAGCAGCAGCAGAGGAGGCCGAGGCGGCAGCAGCAGAAGAGGTAGCAGGGGGAGCCTGAGTGACTTCCTTGTTTTTAAGGTGTTTACTCCACTGCAGTTCATGCTTTGCATGCAGGTGCCTGGTCATGCAGGTTGTGCTAAGGTTCAGAACGTTAATGCCTCGCTTCAGGCTCTGATGGCACAGCGTGCAAACCACTCGGGTCTTGTCGTCAGCACATTGTTTGAAGAAGTGCCATGCCAGGGAACTCCTTGAAGCTGCCTTTGGGGTGCTCGGTCCCAGATGGCGGCGGTCAGTAGCAGGCGGAGTCTCTTGGCGGCGGGTGTTCTGATTTTGCCCACTGCTCCCTCTTTTGCTACGCTGTTGGCTCGGTCTCACCACTGCCTCTTCCTCCGAACTGTGAAAGTCAGTGGCACGACCTTCATTCCATGTGGGGTCTAGGACCTCATCGTCCCCTGCATCGTCTTCCACCCAGTCTTGATCCCTGACCTCCTGTTCAGTCTGCACACTGCAGAAAGACGCAGCAGTTGGCACCTGTGTTTCGTCATCATCAGAGACGTGCTGAGGTGATATTCCCATGTCCTCATCATCAGGAAAAATAAGTGGTTGTGCGTTAGTGCATTCTATCTCTTCCACCCCTGGGGAAGGGCTAGGTGGATGCCCTTGGGAAACCCTGGCAGCAGAGTCTTCAAACAGCATAAGAGACTGCTGCATAACTTGAGGCTCAGACAGTTTCCCTGATATGCATGGGGGTGATGTGACAGACCGATGGGCTTGGTTTTCATGCGCCATCTGTGCGCTTTCTGCAGAAGACTGGGTGGGAGATAATGTGAACGTGCTGGATCCACTGTCGGCCACCCAATTGACTAATGCCTGTACCTGCTCAGGCCTTACCATCCTTAGAACGGCATTGGGCCCCACCAAATATCGCTGTAAATTCTGCTGGCTACTGGGACCTGAGGTAGTTGTTTCACTAGGACGTGTGGCTGTGGCAGAACGGCCACGTCCTCTCCCAGCACCAGAGGGTCCACTAACACCACCACGACCATGTCCACGTCCGCGTCCCTTATTAGATGTTTTCCTCATTGTTCCCGTTCACCACAATTTTGAGAATGGCAAATTTGGGAATGCTTTTTCAACCTAGAAAAAAAAGTGTGCTTTTACGGTCACTACAAATAACTTGACCAGCTAAAACAGTGCAGATCTGGTTGAATAGAGATGTGAGACCTGTTTTTTTTTGCGCTGTGTGACAGGTATAGGTTTAATCACAGAATCACACTTCTATCAGCACGCTAGCGTGTGTCTTAGGTTTTTCTGAATGACACTATCAATACCTTCAATGTAAGATTTTCTTTTTGGGATAGATTTCAAGTAGGCCTCAAATACCAGAAACTAGTTATTTTGAGAATGGCAAATTTGGGAATGCTTTTTCAACCCAGAACAAAAAGTCTGCTTTTACGGTCACTACAAATAACTTGACCAGCTAAAACAGTGCAGATTTGGTTGAATAGAGATGTGAGACCTGTTTTTTTTTGCGCTGTGTGACAGGTATAGGTTTAATCACAGAATCACACTTCTATCAGCACGCTAGCGTGTGTCTTAGGTTTTTCTGAATGACACTATCAATACCTTCAATGTAAGATTTTCTTTTTGGGATAGATTTCAAGTAGGCCTCAAATACCAGAAACTAGTTATTTTGAGAATGGCAAATTTGGGAATGCTTTTTCAACCCAGAACAAAAAGTCTGCTTTTACGGTCACTACAAATAACTTGACCAGCTAAAACTGTGCAGATTTGGTTGAATAGAGATGTGAGACCTGTTTTTTTTTGCGCTGTGTGACAGTTATAGGTTTAATCACAGAATGACACTTCTATCAGCACGCTAGCGTGTGTCTTAGGTTTTTCTGAATGACACTATCAATACCTTCAATGTAAGATTTTCTTTTTGGGATAGATTTCAAGTAGGCCTCAAATACCACAAACTAGTTATTTTCAGAATGGCAAATTTGGGAATGCTTTTTCAACCCAGAACAAAAAGTCTGCTTTTACGGTCACTACAAATAACTTGACCAGCTAAAACTGTGCAGATTTGGTTGAATAGAGATGTGAGACCTGTTTTTTTTTGCGCTGTGTGACAGTTATAGGTTTTAATCACAGAATGACACTTCTATCAGCACGCTAGCGTGTGTCTTAGGTTTTTCTGAATGACACTATCAATACCTTCAATGTAAGATTTTCTTTTTGGGATAGATTTCAAGTAGGCCTCAAATACCACAAACTAGTTATTTTCAGAATGGCAAATTTGGGAATGCTTTTTCAACCCAGAACAAAAAGTCTGCTTTTACGGTCACTACAAATAACTTGACCAGCTAAAACTGTGCAGATTTGGTTGAATAGAAATGTCAGGTCTATTTTTTAGGCGCTGGGTGACAGGCTCAACTTGCCCCTGATGTAATATATGGCCAAAAAATAACCACACTGTTGATGGTTAAATGCACTTTGGTGACACAGACTCAGCCTGCAGCTGATGTAGTATATGGCCAAAAAATAATCAGACTGTTGATGGTTAAATGCACTTGGGTGACACAGGCTCAGCCTGCAGCTGATGTAGTATATGGCCAAAAAATAACCAGACTGTTGATGGTTAAATGCACTTCGGTGACACAGGCTCAGCCTGCAGCTGATGTAGGATATAGCACAAAATAACCACACTATCGATGGTTAAATACACTTGGTGATAGCTCGTGCTGGCGCACCACAAGTCACAAAATGGCCGCCGATCACCCCAGAAAAAAAGTGATCTAAAAACGCTCTGGGCAGCCTAAAAAAAGTGAGCAAGTCAATAATAGCACTTCAATGATCCACAGCTGCAGATCGATCACAGAATGAAGTCTTTTGGAGGAGTTAATCTGCCTAATCTCGCCCTAACGTCGCAGCTGCAACCTCTCCCTATACTGATCATAGCAGAGTGACGTGCGGCGCTACGTGACTCCAGCTTAAATAGAGGCTGGGTCACATGGTGCACTGGCCAATCACAGCCATGCCAATAGTAGGCATGGCTGTGATGGCCTCTTGGGCCAAGTAGTATGACGCTTGTTGATTGGCTGCTTTGCAGCCTTTCAAAAAGCGCCAAGAAAGCGCCGAACACCGAACCCGAACCCGGACTTTTACGAAAATGTTCAGGTTCGGGTCCGTGTCACGGACACCCCAAAATTCGGTACGAACCCGAACTATACAGTTCGGGTTCGCTCATCCCTATCAAATAGCCCTTACTTTCAAAGTTTTCCCAATTTTTCGGCTGACTGACTGACCTTCATTTCTTAAAGTAATGATGGCCACTCGTTTTTCTTTACTTAGCTGCTTTTTTCTTGCCATAATACAAATTCTAACAGTCTATTCAGTAGGACTATCAGCTGTGTATCCACCTGACTTCTCCTCAACGCAACTTATGGTCCCAACCCCATTTATAAGGCAAGTAATCCCACTTATTAAACCTGACAGGGCACATCTGTGAAGTGAAAACCATTTCAGGGGACTACCTCTTGAAGAGAATGCCAAGAGTGTGCAAAGCAGTAATCAAAGCAAAAGGTGGCTACTTTGAAGAACCTAGAATATGACATATTTTCAGTTGTTTCACACTTGTTTGTTATGTATATAATTCCACATGTGTTAATTCATAGTTTTGATTCCTTCAGTGTGAATCTACAATTTTCATAGTCATGAAAATAAAGAAAACTCTTTGAATGAGAAGGTGTGTCCAAACTTTTGGTCTGTACTGTATATGGCGGGTTTTTCTCTGAACTGATAGTTCGTTCAGAGTGAGTGGATAAATAGGCTTAGAAAGTGATGACAGGTTTCCTTTAAAGGGGTTATCTTTCTTCAGAAAATAATGTTTATTATGTGCAGAAAGTTAATGCAAACCACTTACTAATGTATTGTTATTATCCATATTGCCTCCTTTGCTGTCAGGATTTATTTTTCCATCATATTATGCACTGCTCATTTCCATGGTTTACGACCACCCAGCAATCCATCAGGGGTGGTCGTGCTTGCACACTATAGGAAAAAGTGTCAGCCACTCTGGTGGCCGGGACCGTGGTACCACACATAGGATAGTGGTTTTTCCTACAGTGTGCAAGCACAACCACTGCTGCTGGATTACAGGTTGGTCATAACCATAGAAATGAGCAGTGTATAATGAGATGGAAAAATGAATCCAGCCAGCAAAGGAGGCAATATGGACAATCACAATACATTAGTAAGTGCCTTGTTTTAACTTTCTCTACATGATAAATGCCATTTGCTGAAGTGAGACAACCCCTTTAGGCCCAACCCACCCGTGAGCGCCCAGGATCACCATTTTTGGGTGGGGCTTTCATAAGTCTCACCCATTTTAGGTACAGGACAGCCCAAATCTTTAAGGATTGTTTCTGAAAATTAGGCATAATCCCTGCAAATTCGGGACTGTTAGTAGCTATGCTTGTGGGTGGGGTTTACATAAGCAACGACCAATTTTATGTCAGGATCAACCAAATTTTCTCTGAAAATCTTGAAAAATCCTGGAAAATTCAGGATTATTGGCAATTATGTACTTATAATATGTATAATATAAATATATGTATTTTCTTACATTGGCCAGAAACACCTTACTTCCCTTTCACTTTGATTTTGGGCATGTCCCTTTTTTGCACCCTGATTTGTTGCCCTGAGGCCTACACGGAGCACCTCTAGACTAGGTGTCCATTTAGTAGGTGATGCTCCAGGGGGTGAAAGAGCAGCCCGAGCAACACATACAATCTAAATGGTCCTTTAATCACTTTGCAATGGTAAGTTCTCAAAGTCTCTATTATATTGTGGGCCTCTTTCATCAAAACTAACAGTAAACCAGTCTCTGTTCCCGCAGCAACCTATCAGAGCTCATCTTATATTTTTCCAGAGGAGTTGAAGAAATGAAAGCTGGGCTCTGATTGGTAGACATTCTTTGGTACATTTTACTACCCCTGTTAGCCACATCTACGCCACTTTTTCGAAATATTTTTCAGATCTCTCTTTCTTGGTGTAAAATGTGTCTTAATCTAGGTCACACTTTGTTTCAGCCCTCTGCTGGGTGTCCTGTATGGGTATATGCTTGAATACCTGAAAGGGTATTTAGATGTTTACTATTTTTACTATGGATACTGTACTGTCCCAGCTATGGCTCTCATTTAGAATCCATTATAAATGTAGTGTGTTGTGTCTGTTAACCACTATACTTAGTATACTTTGTTGCAATCTAGTGGCCATTGTTATATTTGGTTTTGTGAAGTTATCTATGTTTGTAATTTCATTATGTCTTTCATCTTGTAACTCCTCCTGTTCTGTGAGCCCACACCCTGTCTACTGCAATTATTTCCTGTTTGTAGGACATGCATCACAGAGCTGGAGAGAGGATTTTCTTTGACCTTTATCATCATTTCTCAAGGTACATTCAATAAATTACCTAAAAGCATATCCATTGCATCTCTCTCACTGGAATTCTACATGCAACTGTTGTCACTAGGAGAATGATTATAGCGAGTTCACTATCTTCCATTGGTGGTGTAAGAGATTGCCACTCACACTCATTAGAAACTTCTCTCACGTATATCGGTGTCAACATAGATATTTTCACCTCAAAGAGGCAAATGGAGTCCAAAGGATTAATCTCTGAGCTCTGTTTGACCTGCTTGCCATTTGTTTCAGTTTTTTGACAGTATGACATGGTAGACTAATCTGTCTTGCAAAAAAGATGTAAAGGAACAGAAAGCAGGCCCAACTGAGTCAAAGGTGTAAACCTTTGGACTCAGTCTTCCACCATGAAGTGAACAGATCGATTGCACTATGCATATGATTAAAGTTTTTGGGAATTCAAATGTATATCCCCCGACGGAAAGCCCAGTGTGATTCCGGCCTAAGATACTTGATAAATTTGGCATATGTCATACTCAATATGTAACACTTAGGGCCACATTTATGAAGACCGGGTTTTTTAGACGCCGGTCTTCATAAATCCCTAAGCTGGCGGTAGATCCTCCACCAGTTCCAAATTTAAGACCTGCCGGCCTGTCCCCTAAACCGCCCAAGCCACACCCACAATTATAGACCTTGCATGGAATAGGCGAAAAAAATGCTATTTTGCCATTGTTATATGAGTTTCATTATGTTGTTAACTATGCAGTTAAAATCACATGCTACTTTTATTCTGGGGGTCAGTATGATTGCCAAATTCAAATAGTATTTCTTATGTTTTAATATTTTTTTTAAAATAAAATTAAATGTTTATCATTGCATTGCCATTTTCAGACACCCAGACATTTTTATATTGCTGTCTCTAGAGGTGTATAAGGGCTTTTTTCCCTGACAGTCGACGTTTTTCATTGGTACCATTTTGAGGTGCGTATGACTTTTTATTATCATTTTTTATGCATTTTTTTCAGACAAGTGACTAACAGATCATTGAATCAGCCATTTATATATATATTTTTTTTTTTTCCATTACACTATTGACCATACAGGAGAAATGCTTTTACTGTATATTTAAATGGTTCAGGTATTTTCAGAAACTAAAGAGGTTAAAGAGGTTCTCCGGGCTTTTTCAAATTGATGACCTATCCACAGTGCACACGTGCCGTCTCCCGTCTCTCTTGAGGCTCTGCTCTCTCTGCAACTGCCGCATCCTCTCCACGTTGATTCACAGGGCCAGGCGTGATGGCGTCTACTCTGACTGACCCTGTCTATTAAAGTGTAGAGGATGCTGCAGTTGCAGAGAGAGCAGAGCCTCTAGGTGTAATAGTAACGCCCTTATTGCTCCTAGAGGCTCATTTGCATAGATTAAAACATCATTTTTCTCAGCAATGCGGCCACATAAGAACATGGGACCAACTTTTAGTTTCCATATGCAACAGGGCAGCCAGTTTCATAGATATAGCACTGCTGACAGATGCCCTTAAAATGGAAACATACTAATCCTTATCCCAACATTTTGGCCTCCACTGATTTGTGGGCAGTAATACAAATGTGAATGGTGATGTTGCTGATTCTCTTATCTTCATTGGGGCCCAAGTCACTTTTAACAAGACTTTCCTTAAGATTGCATATTTTCTTCCATCTTATGGGCCTCTTATGGGGGATACAGATTTTCCAGGCCCTCCCTCTATCTATAAGATGCTTTGTGCAATGAGTGCATTCAGATATATTTACATCAAAATGGATTCATCCAGTTCACCCAAGAATAACGGTTCTGTGTGGTAAACATGTCAGGGGCCTAACACATGTGCACAAAGCTTTGGAGCCGGCTAGGCAGATGTTCTGCCTCTTGGCAATGGCAGGGGGGGGTCAGGGGATAATCATTGTGACAGTCACATTTTTCTTCAAGCGAGCGTGACATTCTTGTAGTATACGTGAACATCACACACAATGTGCACCAGCGTCTTGTTCTGCTGGGGACGAGGTTATGAAAAGAAGGAAGATCCGTGTGATGCTGAGGTGCGATGAGTTAACAGCAGCATACACCCATCTGCTTCACACCTCGATGGCATCAAAATTATTGTACAGATGGAGCAGTGCCGAATTTGTCATTTGACTCTTTTGGGCTGCATTATCTTTGCGTGTGTATCATGATGCTCTGCAAAATTACATATGGTGCTTTCTCCATAGCTGTGTCGTGTGACAATATCTTGGTAGATGTTGGGGAACAATGAGTTAAGAAGGGATCCTTGGTTGGTCTAACCTTATTCCTCTTTGCTTTGGGCTATGTGAATCCTCACGGGGCCCCCAATTCGTAATCACTGCATTGCTAACCTCTTTCCAAGGCAAGGTTAGCATGTAGAAAAGAATACTAGAAGAACTGGGCTTCTTGTCTGGGGTAATAGAGTAAGACAGCATGGCCTGTTCCAGCAGTAGATTAATTTAGCTTTGTTGCTCTGGGGACCCTCTCCATCGTGTGCATACCTGCATGCTTACCAACATTGTAGTTGGCAAATTACATAGGTCCCGCCCCTGAGGACACCCTAAACCCAACCCCCACTTATGAATGACTGACAGCAACTATGATACCTGTAAGGATGTTTGGCTTTTTCAAAATGTCATAGCCCAAATGGGGTGTAGCTCTATGGTATGCTAGTTGCACTGGGCCTGATGCCCAAATGGGCTCAATGGTCACTCTGGCACTTAAGAAGATAATAGTATTATCATGGCATGTGATGGGCAGATTTTGTATTGGGGGTCAGAGAGTTCCAAGTTACATCTCCAAGGCAAGATTCATCCAACTGGTGGCCCAGGGATCTGAAGAAGCTCTGTAGAGCTCTCTGTGGTCTTCTAGTTCCCAGATTCCCCTGGTTCTCTAGGAGGACATTATTAGCAGAGATGAGCGAAATTTAGAAGAATTGGATTCAGCAGCTTCGCCGAAGTTCAACAAGAAATTCAATTAGTTATGAATGAATTCTTCTCAAATCGCTGTGTTTTAAACCCTATTCTGCCTATCAATCAATGGGACCATTTTTAACGACCGCTTAGACAGAAGTGCACCCGTCTAATGGTCGTTAAAATTCGTAACGCACTAGTGCAAAATGGCCTTTTGAGTTTATTAAAAAAATAAAAATCACTCACCTCATCCACTTGCTCGCTCCTCTCTTGGGTGAAAAAGAGCATCACCACAGTGATGTCATCACACTCAGAGCTGGTCCTTCCGCAGGTCTTTTCCACTCAAGAGAGGAGGGGACTGCCTCTGCGCGAGCAAGTGGATGAGGTGAGTATTTTGTTTTTCCGTTCTTTCTAAGACAACTCTAGCCACCATTTAAAGAAAAAGGGTTTGTTACCATGAAGCGTGAGGAAATTCGGCTTTGTGGCAAATCAAATTTTTCCTAAACTTCGGATTGAATTCCACTTTGGATGCTTCGATTCACTCAACACTAATTATTAGTATATATTATTAGTATATATTATTTGCCCAGTAGCCAGATATGCATAATAGGGATCCAGCCTTTTCTTGAGTGCACTAGGACACGACTAATTTCTGTCCAAAATGTCAAATTTAATGCCTGAAAACCTCAAAGTTTATGTGAGACTGTCCTTAAACCTCTTGCTCTGCTTGTCTCGTTCAGGAGCTCTTCAGAATGCTTCATGAATTGAAGAGTTACACTTTACACCAAAAAGTTCCCCATATGCTAGCTTTCTGGAAATTGCAATGTACAGTATGTTTGTGACACATTATCAACTACAACTTGTGTGACATCTAACTCTAACACATTTGTGACCCTACCACAAATATTTAAGGGGTGACCTCCCTTCCTGAACATTTTCATGCCACCATCCCTAAAATTGTAAAGAGGTATGGATGCAGACGTGTACGATAGCCACATAAACAGCATAGTCACTACATACATGTACTCTGTGTATATATATATATATAAATATGTAACAGGCAGTCCCCCAGGGGCAATCGAGTCCCAAAGTTTAGGAAAGCCTTAATAGTTTGTGTCACGGTGTTCCTACCTGGACACTGTCGCTCCCCAGGGTTAGGCTCCGTAGCAACAAAGCAGTTGTAGTTGTTAGAGTCCAGACTTGGTGAAGTTTAACAGTTTTTACTTGAATAAACTTGCAATAAACGTGTGTCATCCAAATTATATGTGATCTTTCTCTTGGCTCCAGCAGGCTAAGGGTAAACTGGCAGGTAAACTTGAATACTTTGCTTTATCTCTCTACTGCTGTGCTAGTCTCTGGCTTTAGTCTGGTCCCTATCAGCTTCAAATACTGTTTCTTATGAGAGTGAGGTATCCTGTGACTCGTTTTGCTGAGTAGGGTATCTTTGGCATGGTTTTCCCTCCTTTTATATATCAGGAATGTGCTGCTCCCTGAGCTACTTTCCAAAAGCTCCTGCAGCAGTAGGTGAAAAAAACTTTCCCTCACCGCACCATGCCGCTTTACTCTCTCACTCCAACTCTCAACTCAACTCCAGCTCCCTGCAAAACCCTTCCCTTGGTAGGAAACACGGGACTAGATCACTACTGCCCAAAGGGAGGGGGGGGGGGGGGGGTGAAAGGAATGAAAAGTACGTGAACATAACAGTTTTTGCATATAACAAAATTACAATTTACTGGTGGTGGTACAGTTGGGGGTGCAAACCAATACAATGGCGGCAAACAGGCTAGCAATAGGAATTTAGGAGTGGTAGTGTCCCTCTGGGCCACTATATATATATATATATATATATATACTGTATATATACTTGTGTCTTAGGCTATCTTCACATCTGGGCTGCAATTTCCGTTCTTCTGTCATATTTTGGGAATCAGAAAAAATATAAAAATAATGCCGGTGCCATATACATCATATGACAGACACCAGAGGTGCCCGATGGACCTCATTCATATTGGGATCTGTTGGGTTTCTGTTACAGGGGTTGTGCAGTGGGTAAATAGTGATGACCTATCCTCAGGATAGGTCATCAATTATCAGATTGGTGGGGGTCCAACTCCTGGTACCCCCACCAATCAGCTGTTTGATGGGGTAGTGGCCCTGCTTGCTCTTCATAATTACCAGAGCGTCATCTCACTTGTAGTGTTGGTGCAGTGTAATTCAACACATTCACTTGAATGGGACGAGCAGTTGTAATTACACTGCGCCACCTCTACAACCAAACAAGGTCATTATGGAGAGGAGGTAGTGCTCACATGATCACCGCTACTTCTTCAAACAGCTGATTTGTTGGGGTGCCAGGAGTCGGACCCCCACCAATCTGATATTAATGACCTACCCTGAGCATAGGTCATCAGCATTCACCCGTTTAAGATTTTAAGATTTTGCTGGGGGGAAAAATGGCGCAGCATGCTAAAATATTTTGTCCAGCGCTGAATCTCCAACACAGGTGTGCACTGACTGCAGGTAGGGACAAGAACAGGTAGGGAAGAAGGACCGAGAAGGTGGTGGGCATGGTCTGCAGATCCTTTCCAGTTGCACTGTGTGTGTGTTCGGCATTTCAGGTAATTGCATTATTTTCCGTATGATTAAAGAGGCCGCGTAGCCGACACTCCATAATCAATAGAAATTGAGTTCAGTAATTCCACGTTATATATTCTCACAGTTACAGAAACATTCGTTACAGTTAAAACCACAGGGACGTGTCTATAGAGATAAGTGATGAATATTTGGAGGCCGATTCCTGGAAGAACGGGTGTCTACACAGACGGGAATATCAAGGTACATCCAAGAGAATTTGCTATTGAACAGTTGAACTGCACATTATTGATACGCAGACTTTCATGATAAATTACTTCTGTAATCCGATTCTTGTAACAGATGGAAATTTCAACTTAAAAAGGTCTGTCACTTCCCCTGACATGTCTGTTTTAGTAAATAACTGGATTCCACATAAAATGACAATCCTGGACGCTATGACGCTATGTTGTGGCATTCCTTGCTAGAAGTTTAGGAGTAAAGTTATCAAGTGGGGGGGGGGGGGGGTGTCCCAGCACGGTCTGGCACTGTCCAATCAGTGCTACCAGTGTCATACTGTCCAGAGACATGCCTCCAACTGTTCCTTTATTCCAAAACTTCTAGCAGGAGTAATAGCACAACATACTGTACAGTTATAAGAAAAGATGTTCCAGAATCTTTGTAGAAGTAGTTACCAGAGCAAACATGTCAGGAGAGGTGACAGGACCTCTTTAATACACCAATAGTCCTCTGATCAGCTGACAAAGCAAATTCTCACTATAGCGATTCATCATTTTCTACGCCCTATTTTGGCAAGGCACGGCTACCGGTAAAGCGCCTAAGTTATGTTTTAAGACAATTTAGGCCTCTTCCTCAGGCATAATGCAAGACACTCTTCTAACATGCCCGAGGAAGAGGACAACGCGTCCTAAAAGCTCACTATGTAACATCATCGCTCCATTAAAAGGTATCAGACCTGCAAGACTCGTATTTTGCTTCTCCTAATGAGAGCAGTAAACCAGTTTAATGCTGACTGCATCCATGTAGATAAAATTCTAGGCCCCTTTCAGGAGCTGCTTGACACCAGCATACGGTTAACAACCCGCAGTTGGATCTTGCACTCAGACGATGCAGGTTCTCAGACGATGCAGGTTCTCACTGTCCAACCTGAAATGCCCCCTATCTCCCCTGGTGCCCCATAGGCTGCCACTTTGGCGCTGTACACACTGCGAGTCATGGCTATGGGCAGGAGGTCTTATATTGTTACTCCATACTCACACGCCATGGACAATTATATGGCGATATATCATTAGGAAGGTCAAAACTTTAGCCGGTCGGCCTCTGCTAGCCTTCACGTTTGTACAACTTTCAAGCAGTGAATAAAGTGAGCAGAACGGTAACCTGAGCACACAGAATGTATTAATGCTGGCGGGTCTGGCTCGCTAGGAGCTCAGCTTTTGCAGAATAACCTCTCCTCCTACACATCCAGACATATCCGTGTACATATTTATTTCTAAGCACCTCCTGAGGTTATTTCCTTGTAATGCGTAGACGGTAAATTATTGCGTTCGGTAGAAGGATTACTATGTATTACCTGCTTCAGTATGGGGATAATCACCTATGGTGGAACAGTGTGTTTTGTGCTGCTGCAGAGGCTCAGCTCAGTGTGCAGCGGCTTTGGTTATTCTATCATTATGTACCTTTCGATGCCCTCACATTGACATTAAATACTGACAGTTTTTTCTGGCAATCAGCACTTTCAAGGTATAGAAGCTTGTGGGCTCGAAGGGAGGCCAAAGCAATAAAAATATAGTCAAACAGTTCTAAGCTGTTTTAGCCATCTGGTTTAGTACATTTTGTTAAAGGGAGTCTGTCAGCAGTTTTGACCCTGCTGAACTGCTGACAGCACTAGCAGGACAAACATCTTTTTTTTCTAGAGATTTTCTCATCTATTTTATGGCATAATTATATCTCTATGAGCCAAAGAGGAGAACTGCTAAGTAAGAGTAGACCTCGGCCATCCATATATTAGGTGGTACACCACTCATTTGTTTAGTCAACTTGTAATACCTCAACATAAAAGGTGTTATCACTAGTTTCGGGAATCAGATCTAGTGATGAGTGAAGTATTGTAAAATTCGATTCGGCTGCTTCGCCGAATTTGACAAAAAAAATTTGCTTTGTGCCGAATTACTTCATCACGAAGCGCATTTCTTGGTAAGCAGTGGGTGCAATGACAGGGAGCAGCATTGTACCCCTCAGATGCCGCATTCATAGCTGATCGCGGCATCTGACAGTGGTAACACAGTGTAAAATAAATGTTAAAAAAATTAAGTCATGCTTACCTCATCTATTTGATCGTGACGAGCTGGCCACCGCCATCTGGATTGAAGATCTAGTGCGAAATCTCGCACGGCCCGTGATGACGTCATGACATCGGCCGGTGTGGTGATGTCATATATCACCATGCACGGGATTTCGTGAGGGATCTTCAATCCAGATCCCATTCAGGGAAAAATCGATTTGTACGAAGTACAAGGAAATTTGGCTTCACGCTGAATCGAATTTTCCCTGAAATTTTGATCGAATTGATTTGGTCAACACTAGTCAGATCCACAGGGTAGTTATCGGGACCCAATTGCTTTTCGGCTGATATCACAATTTGTTTTTTGATTTTTTTCAGAATGTCCATTAAAAAAACATGAGTTGGCGACATAATAGTTATTATTATTTATTATTAAAGTGCCATTTTTTCCTTGCCGCTGTACATATGAAAAGGGTATAAATGCATAATACAAAAAGAAGTACAATAATAATAGTACTAACATAATCAGGGCTTTGCTTAGCTGCGATACTTGGCAGTAGTTAGAAGGGTTGTACAGAATTAGAAAAACATGGCTGCCTTTTCCCAAAAACAGCACTGCACCAGTCCATAGACTGGAAGTGGTATTGGAGCTCAGTGCCCTTTACTTTAGACCTCATGCACACAACCGTATTTTTTTTTCTGTATCCGATCTACATTTTTGTGCGGATTGGATGCGGACCCATTCATTTCAATGAGGCTGCAAAAAATGCAGACAGCACACCGCATCCATATGTCTGCATTAGAGATGAGCGAATCGAAGTTGACAAAGTGGAATTCGATCCGAATTTCAGGAGAAATTCGATTCGCACTAAATCCAAATTTCCTGACGCTTCATGGTAACGAATCGTATTTATTCCTAAAATGGCTGCTGCATGTCTTAGGACATGGAGCAAAGAACTCTGGGAACGAGGGATCGCCCACAATGCCATGCATGCAGCCAATCAACATCAAGCCAGCCCCTGTGATGTCACAGCCCTATAAATAGCATCAGCCATCTTAGATTCAGCCATTTTCCAGTGTACTTAGTGCAGGGAGAGACATTAGCAGGCGCTAGGAAAAGTGCTGGGTATTTGAAAACTTATTTTGCTGAATAGAAGTTTATTGAAAGATCATTAGAAGTGTAGGGAAAGGATAGGGAGGAATTATTCCACACTAAAAAAGGAGAACAGGGTTCAATAGGGGAGGTTACAGCCTGGGTAATAGGAACAATCCTATTACACCTTGCTGCACTGACTGGGGACCCACATTGCCATTATACAGCTCTGTTATTCCAGCACTGTTCTTGTTATTGGGGAGCAAGTGCTGTTTGATACCGGCATTAACAGGGTTTATTACAAGGAAATATTTCTACGTCTTATTAGCCCTTGTGCGGTGCAGTTATATGTTCTAAAGCATTTTTTGGGGTGTATTAGTGCAAAAAAGGGCTTATTAGCCGTTGTGTGGTAAAATGAGAAAATTACAGCCTTTTTTGTCGTGTAATAATGGAAAACAAAAAGTATTATTTGCCGTTCAGCGGTGCAGTTATATGTTCTAAAGCCTTTTTTGCGGTGTATTACTGGGAAAAAAGGGGCTTAGCCGTTGTGTGGTGAAGTGAGAAATAACAGCCTTTTTTGGGGTGTTTTAATTTCCTTTTTATTAATTTATTTGATCTAACAGCAGGGGCGTCGTTAGGTCAAAACATTCGGGGCTTGAGCCCCGGATGTTTTGGCCAGTGCCCCGAATGTATTGCTGTCACTGGCAGGGCCGGACGGCGCTCTGACTCTCCTGCGCTACACCGGCCCCGCCGCTCACTCCATATATTTAACTCTAAAAAACTGTATGTGTAATACTAATCTGCCTGCCCTGCCTGCAGACTAAACTTTTAACTTGAAAAATCATCCGCAGCCACTCATCTCACTAGATTCTTACAGCTCCGGTAACAGCAGGCAGTGCGGGCGGCGCTTGCTCACTGACGTCAGGCGCCTGCTCCTCCCACTAGGCGGCGCAGGCGTGACGTCAGTGAGTGAGCGCCGCCCGCACTACCTGGAGCTGACTAGCTGAGAGAGAGCCTGTGAGTAAGACTAGAATGAGCAAAAGTTTAATTTGCACTTGCAGGATACGGATTACTAGGATTACAGTTTAAAATGTTAATAATGTACAGTTGTACACTCCTGTGAGTGGAGGGGAGGGGGATCTGTGGATGGCACAGTTATGGGGAGGAGGATCTGTGGATGGCACAGTTATGGGGAGGGGGATCTGTGGATGGCACTGTTATGGGGAGGGGGTTCTGTGGATGGCACAGTTATGGGGAGGGGGATCTGTGGATGGCACTGTTATGAGGAGGGGGATCTGTGGATGGCACAGTTATGGGGAGGGGGATCTGTGGATGGCACAGTTATGGGGAGGGGGATCTGTGGATGGCACAGTTATGGGGAGGAGGATCTGTGGATGGCACTGTTATGGGGAGGGGGATCTGTGGATGGCACAGTTATGGGAGGGGGATCTGTGGATGGCACTGTTATGGGGAGGGGGATCTGTGGATGGCACGGTTATGGGGAGGGGGTTCTGTGGATGGCACAGTTATGGGAAGGAGGATCTGTGGCTGGCGCTGTTATGGAGAGGGGGATCTGTGGATGGCACTGTTATGGGGAGGGGGATCTGTGGATGGCACTGTTATGGATGATCTGTGGGGTTGCCCAGACGGCTAGGCCCTTCACTGTAGTTATTAACCCCATTCAGCAGTCCCCCATTCACGGGAAAATCGTGCGAGTAGATACGCAATTGCAGTCAGTTTTGACTGCGATTGCGTTCCGATGTTCAGTTTTTATTGCCTGGTACCCAGACCCGAACCCGGACTTCTTCACTGAAGTTCGGGTTTGGGATCGGTGTTCTGTATATTTTATTATTTTCCATTATAACATGGTTATAATGGAAAATAATAGCATTCTTTAATTCAGAATGCTAAGTAAAAGGTCCATTGTGGGGTAAAAAAATAAATAAAATGGAACTCACCTTATCGTCTTCTTTCTTCTTCTTCTTCTTGCAGGACCTGGCTGGAAAAGGACCTTTGGTGATGTAATCGCACTCACCGCGTGATTAGCGCAGTGACGTCAGCTCAGGTCCTGCTGAATGAAGATAGAAATCTTCTGTCTTCATTCAGCAGGACCTGCGCTGATGTCACGAGCGCGATTACGTCACCGAAGCTCCATTTGCAGGTCCTGAAAGAAGAAGCAAGAAGAGGATACCGGCTGCGCGATCAATTGGAACAGGTAAGTTCATTATTTATTTTTTAACCCCTCAATCTACATTTTACTAAGCATTCTGTATTAAGAATGCTATTATTTTCCCTTTTTACCATGTTATAAGGGAAAATAATACAGGGAATACACTTTAATGATGTCCGGGGTTGCTTTCATCCCTATCATCTCCTAGCAACCATGCGTGAAAATCGCACCGCATCCGCACTTGCTTGCGGATGCTTGCGATTTTTTTAACGCATACCCATTCATTTCTATGGGGTTGTGTTGCGTGAAAAACGCTGAATATAGAACCTGCTGCAATTTTCACCCACCGCACAAATGATGCGTGAAAATCACCGCTCATGTGCACAGCTCCATTGAAGCGAATGGGTCCGAATTCAGTGCGGGTGCAATGCGTTCACCTCATGCATTGCACCCGCGCGGAAAACTCGCCCGTGTGAAAGAGGCCTAAATGTTTCTGTCGCAGGCAAAGGTCGCAACAGAGTAAGGGGCCGTGGCAGCAGGGGTCACTACGAGAGGCCTGAGCTCCCAGTGTCATCTAGCCGTTGTGTCTTGACCAGCAACCCATCGGTCTTTGAATGGTTGACTCGGTCATCCACTTCATCCCAAGTGAGATCAGACAGCCCCAGCCAAGAGTCGGTGGGTTCGTCAGACACAACCCTTAATTGGCATTGCCCGGGAGCAGGCCCTTTGCCCTCACCTGTCCTCAACCTGCCTTTGTCCTTTTCTGTTCCCTCAGCCAGAGAAGTATTATATGCTGTGGGCTCAGCGAGGACAAGCTACTAGAGGACAGTCAGCAGCTACTGGCCAGCCAAGATTTGGAGGAGACATCCGCCTCTTCCTCGGGGCAAGTAGTGATGAGGAGAGTGGCATGGGAGCTGGTGTTGCGAGCGGTCAGGCTCCTGGCTCAGAGACCGTTGAGGAGAACATCAGTGACGTGCAGACAGTACTCGATGATGATGTAGCTGATAGCAATTGGGAGCCGGGTGAATTAGGGGATTCATCATCATCGGGAGAAGAGGGTGGCAGCTTGAGCGTGAGGCAGCGTTACAGCCAGCAAGTCGGTAGCATGGCCGGGAGTCAGCAGGGTGGCAGCAGTGGGAGGTTGGGAGCCAAACATGCCCAGGGTAGACCACCCGCTTCGCAGGAAACCGCCTGCCCGGAAAGTAGTGGTGCAGGGGTTCATGGAGGCAGCGGCAGTAGCAGTCAGTCAATGCGGAGTGTCGGGGGTAAAATCACTAGTGTTGCGCACGAATATTCGAAAAGTAAATTTTTATCGTAAATATCGCCACTTGGAGAATTCGCGAATATTTAGAATATAGTTCTATATATTCGTTATATCGAATATTCAGCATTTGGTTCCATCTATACACATGATTCCTCCCTGCTTCTTGCTTGTGGTCCAATGAGTAATTGGCCCATAAGCAACTTAAGCAGGGAGGAATCATGATTTCAGATGGAAAAAAATTCTGAATATTCTAAAAAACAAATACATAGCTCTATATTCAATATAGTGTTATATATTAGTTTTTTTTGAATATTTGTAATTTTTTTCCATCTGAAGTGAACATTGGCCCACAAGCAAGAAGCAGGAAGGAATCGTGTTCAGATGGAAAAAATTACGAATATTCGTAAAAACTAATATATAGCACTATATTCTATAGTGCTATATATTTGTTTTTGAACCATGTCTGTATCAAGCGCGCAATATTCGCATATTACGTGATCATTACCTTGCCGATTTTCGCATAAAAAAAAAAGAATGTAGAATATAACGAATATACGAATTCGCGAATATATGACGAATATTCTACTAAATATTCGCGAAATATCACTAATTCGAATATGACCCCTGCCGCTCATCACTAAAAATAATCTACTCGGTGGTGTGGCAGTTTTTTGTTAAGCCGCCGGAGGAGGTGAACATGGCCATTTGCCGAATCTGTGGGCAGAAGGTGAAGCGTGGCCAGGGTGCCAATGTTGGCACCACGGCCCTGCATCCACATATGAGGCGTCACCATAAAGTGGCCCGGGCGAACCGTGGCTTCAATGTGGTGGTCCAGCCTACCGCAGCAACTGCTGCATCACCCAGTGGCATGCAACCGATTTCAGGCAACCAAGGCTCCACGACCTCAGCCGAAGCGAGCTGTCTGTCCTTCCCATCATCTACCGGTCCTGATGCTCCTGCTTCTTGCCCTCCTACTCCTCATCAGTCATTCCATCAGCAATCGATCACCGAAACGATAGCCAAGAGACAACAGTATGTGTGCACTCATCCAACTGTGCAGAAGCTAAATGTGCTCCTGGCCAAGTTGCTGGTGCTGCAGTCCCTCCCTTTCCAAGTGGTGGACTCTGCACCTTTCAGAGAACTGATGGCTTGTGATGAGTCATTTCTTTGCCAAAAAGGCAGTACCAGCCTTGCACAAATATGTAGAACAGAAGGTGGGCCATTCCTTGAGCTTGTCAGTGTCTGCCAAAGTGCACGGCAGCGCCGACGTGTGGAGCTGTAACTATGGTCAAGGACAATATATGTCCTTTACGGCCCACTGGGTAAATGTGGTTCCTGCCCAGCAAATTCAGCAACTGGGCCAGGTGACGCCGCTTCTGCCTGACATTCTCACGCTGTTGGTCCTGTGACAAGGTCCACCTCTGCCTCATCATAACACCACCATGTCCTCAGCCTCCACTGCAGGGACAATTCACAGAGCTCGTCCAGCATACCACATGTGCAGGGCATGGCGGTGTCATGCTGTTTTACACCTCGTTTGCCTGGGCGAACGGAGTCACACAGGAGAGGAAGTGCTCCGGGTCCCTTATCAAGAAATCAAATCCTGGCTTTCTCTGCGACAACTGAAAATCGGACGCATGGTGACCAACAACGGGAAGAACATGGTGTCGGCGCTGCGCCAAGGAGGGCGCATGGCCCACGTGTTCAATCTGGTTGTCAAGCCGTTCCTGAAGTCTTCCACCCATCTGCAAGACATCCTAAAAATGGGCAGGAAACTTTGCATGCACTTCAGCCACTCGTACACCACAAA
Source organism: Bufo bufo (assembly GCF_905171765.1). Taxonomy (NCBI): domain Eukaryota; kingdom Metazoa; phylum Chordata; class Amphibia; order Anura; family Bufonidae; genus Bufo; species Bufo bufo. The sequence continues at coordinate 67,547,101 of NC_053392.1, forward strand.
GCACACCCTAGTTGAGCTGCAGCAGCAGAACGGCATCCCCCAACATAGGTTGATATGCGACATTTCCACCAATTGGAATTCCACCCTCCATATGTTGGACCGACTATATGAACAGAAAAAGGCCATAAACGATTTCTTGATGACCCAAGCGGACAGGAGTCTTCCCCTGTGTAACTTCGATGTCAGCCAGTGGCAGCTCATGCGTGACACCTGCCGTTTGCTCAGGCCCTTTGAGGATGCCACGTTAAGTTATTTGTCAGTCACCAGGACTACGGGATGAACAACGTCATTCCACTGCTTTATATCATGGAACAGATGCTGGTAAATCTTGTTGGTCAGGGGACTAAAGACATGGCGCCTACATATCACGGCCACATGAGCTCTGTGGGGGCTGAACTGGAGGAGGAGGACATTGAAGCACAAGCAATGTGTAGCGAAATGGGTGTTTTTTCTACACAGGTGACAGGAGAGGAGGAGCAGGAGCAGCCGGTGGAGCAAGAGGGAGATGAGGAAAACAAGGCAGATGACCCAGGCACACCCTGGCAATATACAGTGGAGATGGAGGCAGGGAGTCCTTTCGAGTCACTTGCACAAATGGCCCGCTGCATGCTCACTTGCTTGGGTAGTGACAGCCAAATTGTCACCATTCGGGGGAGGGATGATTTCTGGCTCTCCATCTTGTTGGACCCTTGCTACTGGTCCAAAATGGGGGCCTTTTTTTACACCCGAGAGGGAGGACAAACTGAACTATTATAGAGACATCCTATGTAGTCAGTTGGCCACTGCCTATCTGCGCCATCGTCCATCCACTCGCAGGTCTAACCGGGAAGGGGGGGTCTGTGCTCACGTTCCACTGCCATGGCTGCTGGGGGGGGGGGGGGGGGCAGGAGCAGTGCCAGCTCCATCAGCAGCAGCCAAGTCTAGAGTTGCTGATGAGCAGCTTTCTTCATCCGAATAGTGAAGAAACTACTCACCAGCAGCTAGACATAGAGCAGAACCTTAACCAGCAGGTGGTGGCATACTTGGAGTGCACCCTGCCAGCCATCATTGAAGATCCACTGGACGACTGGGCAGCCAAACTGGATTTGTGGCTGCAACTGGCCAAGTTTGCCCTGCAAAAGCTGTCCTGCCCGGCCAGTAGTGTGGCATCAGAGCGGGTGTTTAGTGCAGTGGGGGCCATAGTTACCCCAAGGAAAACTCGCCTGTCCACCCAAAATGTGGAGAGACTGACATTTGTCAAGATGAATCAGGCGTGGATCAGCCAGGATTTCCACCCACCCATGCCTGATGCATCAGATTAGATCATCCGTGCTGCCTCACCCAAACCTTGACAAAAGAGACTGGTTTCTTCTGGCTACCTGCCTCAGCTACTATTCTGATGCTGCCACCCGCCTGATACCACACATCTGATGTCAAGTGCTCCTTCTTTCACCCACCATCATCAGCGGGTACTGTTAGTGCCACCCACCTCCCCACTCTGCCACCGTGTCACTCTGTGGTCTCCTGGTGCTTCTGCCACCTCACCACTGTGTGGCCTCCTCATACTGCTGCTGCTGCCACCTCCACACTATGTTACCTTGCCACTCTGTGGCCTCCTCGTGCTGCTGCTAACTCAACATTATGTAACCTTGCTACTCTGTGGCCCCCTCATGCAGCTGCTGCAGCCACCTCCACAATATGTCACCTTGCTACTCTGTGGCCTCCTCATGCTGCTGATAAATCAACACTATGTCACCTTGCCACACTGTGGCCTCCTCATGCTGCTGCCACCTCCACACTATGTCACCTTGCCACTCTTTGGTCTCCTCATGCTGTTGACAACTCACAACTCTGTCTCTGGGCCACTCTGTGGTCTCCTCATGCTGCTGCCACCTCCACACTCTGTAATTGTGCCATTCTGTGGCTTCCTCATGCTTCTGCTGCTGCCACCTCCACACTATGTCACCTTGCCACTCTGTGGTCTCCTCATGCTGCTACTAAATCAACGCTATGTCACTGGGGCCACTCTGTGGCCTCCTCATGCTGCTGCCACCTCCACACTCTGTAATTGTGCCATTCTGTGGCTTCCTCATGCTTCTGCTGCTGCCACCTCCACACTATGTCACCTTGCCACTCTGTGGTCTCCTCATGCTGCTACTAAATCAACGCTATGTCACTGGGGCCACTCTGTGGCCTCCTCATGCTGCTGCTAACTCAACACTATGTCACCGGCCATTCTGTGGCCTCCTTATGCTGCTGCTGCTGCCACCTCCGCACTATGTCACCTTGCCACTCTGTGGTATCCTCATGCTGCTGCTAACTCAACATTATGTCACTGGGCCACTCTGTGGCCTTCTCATGCTGCTGCTAACTCAACACTATGTCTCTTGGCCACTCTGTGGCTTTTTCATGGCGCTGACATCGACCTGTAAGGCTGAGTTCACACTTGAGTTATTTGGTCAGTTTTGGTCCCATAACTGCCCAAATAAGTGAAGTGTGCAGTGATTCTAAGAGCGACGCCTGTCATGTGCGTGTCATACTGACTCACAGTACTGTTTCACTACCACAGCAGACTCCCTATGCATGTTACTGCAAGGCACAGTGTTCTACACCATTATACGGGCTCTCTGCAGCCAGGAAACAGCTGTTTTTAACGGGATTCTCAGCGAATTCGACGAACCAGCTGAATAAATTTTTTGAGAAATTCGCTCATAAAGTGCCACACCTGACTGGATAAGGAAGGGGGTCGGGGACTGCTGGGATCCCCCCCTTCTTCTCATCTGCCTTGGTTGTGGGCTTCCCCCTCTTTGTCCCTCCTGGGGAGATTGGAACCTGTGGGTGGCCTGGGCCAGCACTAGGCTGAGTTTTCAGCAGCGCAGGGGTTAAAGCACCACTGGGCTGTGTGCTGCCCCCTCCCCTTCCCTCCATGTACTCAAGAGAGCCTGCCCCCACAGTTTATATAGCCTCCCCCTTCCTTTATCCCTCCCTTGGCTGGCCAGCGGTTGTTCCTGCCCATCCGCCAGCCCTTTGGTTGATATTGGATTAGGGTCGTGGCTTCGGGTGTTCCCTGTTATTTACCAGTGTTTGCTGCGTTCCTGATTTCTGTTTCTTTTGTAGTGTGGACCGCTCATACTTTCTTTTAAGTCACAGCTGGCGGTATGAACAGAATCAAGAGTACGGGGTGAAAGAAAAAATGGCGGACTTGCCTGCTGGGAGTCCAGCGGACGGCATACCACTCCTGATGATTGATGGTTCGAGCAGTTCAAGGCTCGGGTTTTCTGTCATTGAAGAAAATAAAATAAAGCTGTGGCCGATCACCACCCAACAAGACAGTAGTCCTGTGTCGATTTCTTGGGGTTGCGTTGGCTTGTGTGTTGGGGGGGGGGGGGGGGGTTGTTTCTTGCCCTGGTTTCAGGCTGCATGTACGTCCCGCAAAAAAAGAGTCCATTTTGTGGACAAGACTGGGCACTTTGACAATGAGGCCCGAGAAAAGTTTGCAGACTGCAAAATACATATGGTCATGTTCATGAGGCCTTAAAGGGTTAATACCATCGTACTAGGATATGCTATAACGTCATGATTAGGTAGGGTTCAAGCCCTGAGATGCCAAATGACCCTACGGGGCCACAGCTCTGGCGCCTTCACTGTTTCTCCCTGCACAGTGATGCCCCGGTCCACCGCTGTGCAATGAACTGTGAATAGGGCCATGTGGCAAAATCAGTGGCAGGGAGCCAAAAGGGGGAAACCAGTAATCTGACCTCTTCATTCTCAGGACTGGAGGGGATCTTAGAGGTCATGCCCCCACTGATGAAGTAATGCTATATCCTGATAATGGGACATGGGACTAACCCTTTCATGGAGCTGAACCGCAATACCAGATGCAACCTTTGGGCAGGTGTGGCACTTTATGTCCCACGTTCTTTGTTTGCTGCAGATTGTCCATGTGCAGAGGGTTAAACCAGCACTCGATCATTTCAATGGGCGTTCACTGATTTCAGTAGATCGCAGAACGTTCCTGGCTCATACAGGGTCCCTTTCTATAAGCTCAGCCTGCCTTATTAGATCCTATTAGATGAGGCTTTCTCTTTCTTTACACGATCCCTGTCACTGTGCGGCAGCAGAATCGTAACACAATTCCAGATCCAGAACATCATGGGTGCCGATTCGCTGATGCAGGGAATTTGTGCACGGCTCATTACGCGGGGTGATTTCTCCCGGCGGCTCTCTGAAAGTCCCTGAGAAGCAGTTACACAGCGGGAAAATTAAGTTCTTTTATAAGAAAAAAAAGGTGAAATAAAATTAGAGGCGATAATTTCTGCTATTACAGAGAAAACTGAGAAAATCATTCCTGGCTATAAACTCTTACAGAAATGTATTGGCCTTAATGAGCGCACACGTGTCCCTCTCTTATTATGTGAGGCCGTATCCATTCTGCACATTGCAACTTTAAAAAGGCATTTTCCTGTTTGCATATAGCCTTTAAAATAACCTTCTACTACCTTTATTGCTCCTATCTCCCGTTCTGGGCTCTGGTGACGTGACCATGTCCATGCAGCTTTAGGCTCCATTCACATGTCCGCAATTCGGAACGGAATCACGGACCCATTCATTTCTATGGGGCCGCACGATGTGCGACCCGGATACGGAAATGCGGACCTGCACTTCCGGGTCCGCAATTCCGATCCCGAAAAAAATAGAATGTTTCCTATTCTTGTCCGCAATTGCGGACAAGAAAAAGGCATTTTCTATTAAGTGCCGGCGATGTGCGGTCCGCAAAATGCAGAATGCGCATTGCCGGGTATCCGTGTTTTGCGGATCCGCGGATCCATGGATCCGCAAAGCACACACGGATGTGTGAATGGACCCTTACTATGATGTTATGTCCATGGGAAGGGCAGTGATTGGGGAGTGTCTCTTTAAGTAGATGGGTGGGAGGAGCTATAAACTAGCTGGGTATTGTTTCGGGCAGTGATAGGGGAGTGTCTATGTAACTAGATGGGTGGGAGGAGCTATAAACTAGCTGGGTGTTGTTAGGGGCAGTGATAGGGGAGTGTCTATGTAACTAGCTGGTGGGAGGAGCTATAAACTAGCTGGGTATTGTTAGGGGCGGTGTTAGGGGAGTGTCTATGTAATTATCTGGGTGGGAGGAGCTATAAACTAGCTGGGTGTTGTTAGGGGCAGTGTTAGGGGAGTGTCTATGTAACTATCTGGGTGGGAGGAGCTATAAACTAGCTGGGTGTTGTTAGGGGCGGTGTTAGGGGAGTGTCTATGTAACTATCTGGGTGGGAGGAGCTATAAACTAGCTGGGTGTTGTTAGGGGCAGTGCGGAGAAATGCATCATGGGTTTGGTTGGATACAACAACAGGAAGTGTTGCGTACAGAAGGGAAAGCAGAGTGATTGGTTTACATGGTGAAAATGAGTCGCAAGGTCCAAATCCAGCTCTTTTATATGCTACAGAAAAAGTTGGGTATACACTACTTTAGTTATTTTAGTTCTTTTTTTTAGTTTTGTGTTCATTTGTGTAGAGGTAGCAGGTACTCATGGTGCCGAAGGGGGCTCAAATGCCCAACTGCCACATAAATTGACACCAGTATTATAAACGGCTAATGTTAGGTCGGGGGGCCTGTTACAGATCTTGCATATACCATTAGGGCCCAATTGTTTCAAGTTGAGCCTCTGATTTTGACAGCTTCAAAGCTCAAATCTCACAGGGTGTTTTGCTTGTTCAGTTTCTGCATAGGCCCTGCTGTTAGTAGTATCGGAATGAGAGACTTGGCTTCGAAATCTCTGAAGTTTATAAATGTTTAAGGCTACTTTCACACTGCGTTTTGAGGTACGGTTTTGAGATCCGTCACAGGATCTCAAAACCGCGGCACAATGCTTCAGTTTTCTCCCCATTCATTTTCAATGGGGACAAAACTGAACAAACTTGAAAAGAGTGCATAAGAATCTGTTCCGTTTTGTTGCGCTCCCATGACTCACAACAAAACCGCTGCAAGCAGCTTTTTTTTGTGCGTCATAAGGATACTGAGCAAGATGCATCCGGCCCACTGACTTACAATGGTTTTAGTGCTGTCTTGTTCATTTCGGAGATAATACAACCGGATCCGTTCTGAATGGATATAGATGGTTGCATTATTGACTGAATTCGTTTTTGCTGATCCCGTGCCGGATCCAGCAAAAACGCAGATGTGAAAGTAGCCTAATACAGAGCGTAAAGCTACTCTGCTTTCGAATAATACTCACACGAATGTCTTTTACTTGTTAGAGCAGCAGTTTTTGCTCTGGTGCTCATGCTTCAGAATACTGAATGTGATGAGGCATACCAATTTTTACGGATTAAGTATAATTTCATGAGAAAATAACTCGATATACCACTGTATAAAATTAGTGGTATATTATGAGCCCAGCACCATGGGAGCTATACAACATGCGTCCATCATACGATGATGTGCATGAGTGTTCCTCTGTAGGTTCCCATGTTCTCACAGAGAAGTGTAGTACCACACACCTGGGGGTATCTGCAAATGTTTTATATGTATTGTTATGTTATGCAATGTTAGGCCATGTGTTCCAGCAGAGAAGGTATGGTCCACAATGGTTGGCAGGAACAGGCCTAACCACCCTGCTGCACATGCTAGGGCTCCTACTCCAAGGGACCATATCCAGTTCTCCTCTGAGACTCTCACTCCAGGACGATTTCCAGAATCAAATTATAGCTTTCCCAAAAGCTACAGCGGATAAAGACAGCAGACTGATCAACAAAACCACAGCTTTGCAGGCCCTGCTGCTGGTGAGGGAAAGCAGGTCAAACACCCATCACCAGAATATCAGGCCATACGGATTTCAAACCTGTGTCACACAATGGACACCTATATCCACAGGTGCCTGCAGCTGCCATTTCACAGCCATACAACCTGCCACCATACCTCCTCTTCTGGTGCCAGAATCTGCACTTTGCACTTACTACTGACGAATGTGCCAGAAGTTATATTTTGCACTAAGAATAGACAGACTTTTATACATTTACTTCTGGCCTGATTCTTCAAATCATCTTTACACTGCACTGATCCCAAGGGAGCAACGGCCTAAAGGGGAGTGCACCATGACACTTCATCAGGACCACTACCACTCCCATCCTCTGCACCAACTTCTCAGGGGCTTGCTGCAAAATAAATGCTTCATAATACCCAATGTAGTGAAGCATGCCCAAAATATTTCCTCTTGAAATCTATATAGACCTACTATATATATGCTACAAGGGTACATTATAAGCCCAGCAGGATTTGGGAGCTATATAATGGATCTGCACAGCATGGATCCATTATACAGTGCATCAGCTCTTACTTCTATAATCATGTTCCTGTGCTTCCTTGTGTTTGGGGAAATCACCCCATCACTTTTAGAAATATCCCCATGACAGACCACATGCATGTTCTGCTGTGTAATTCAGTGATAATTTCGATGGAGTGAGAAGCCAAACATAAAGCGACTCTTAAAAGGGTAATGAATGCCATTATAGAGAGAAACAATGAAAACCAGACATCATATAGTACACGACAACCTCTTTCTAACAAAGCTAGAACCAGCCCTGTACCTACCATGGATCTAGAGATCTCCACATTCATTGCTCCAATTGTTCTGCTACATTTATTTCAGGGGATGTGTCCTTTCTGCTGTAGCTCTTTCCCTGTAACTGCCACCGCTTCTAACAGAATATAGGTTTGGTGACAGATTTAAACTGAGCATGTGCGACCACCTCAGAAAGGTGGACGGAATAATAAGGAAAAGAACAAACAGCAGGTGGCGCTATATGGATACATTTTATTGAATAACTCAGGGGCTATACTACATTTTTAATTTAATAACATGCAATTATAAAAGTATTCAGATCCAGGTTCTGGTTTGAAAAATGTAAAAAAAATAATTATGGCACAACCTCTTTACGTATAGCCAGACATACTTAGCCATATAGTGTAGTATAGGACTCGGGACAAGGCAGGTTGAATAAATAGTGAGGTTAGACACAGTGCTAGTTTACTTTGGAAAAGGGACCGCATTTATTAATATTCATGACTATATTGAAAGAGGCACAAAGAGTTGCCTAAGTAACTTCTCAACTTCTACCTAGAACTGTACAGATGGAGAGGTGGAGCCTTCTTCTACGTGACGACAGACATTGTCACCAGCAAATAAAATATGGGGTTTACACTGTAAGGAGAGTCATTCTGATGAATTCCTTATGAAGGAAGGTGCTGATGGCAGGTTTACTATAATCAAAGATATGTTTTTTTTTTTAAATTGTAATTGGTTATTAAAATTAAGAAAATGAACCCATTCCGTCATAAAAGAGCTACGGGATTCTTATCTTCCAAATTAAATCGACTTATTCTGGATCAACGCATCTAGAATGTAGAAAAGTTTCCAAAAGTTTCCATTCCTTTTTTTTCTTTTTGTCTCACATGTTATGTAACGAGACGTTCGCCTCTTTTCTTTCACTTCTTTATTGGAATTTGTATCACAATGTATCGGTTGCAGCATCTGCACCACAGTCATGTTAATGAGCTGCCCGGAACGTGGCATGTGTCTGATTAACATATTAATTCACAGCATTTACCCGCAGCGTTTTGTTGATAATGTAGCGGCGTGCCCTAAATACTTCTGTGAACTCCAGGGTGAAAAGCACAAATGTGGCGATTTGGGGGGAAAAGCAGGATGCTCTTATAGGAAGGACAGGGGGTAATTGCAAGTAATTCCAGTACTTTATATTTCTATCAGTTTGCATTGATTGTTTTTTAATCTATCACTTACATTGGCATGTTTTGGGTCTCATGAAAATAGATAGGATCTATCCTGATTAGTTGTAACCATACTTTGTCCTCCCCATGCACATGGCACAGATGTGTGCAGAAGGGGTGGATTTGGAATACCTAGAGCCCCGAGCAAAGTAATGTGTGTGCACCCCCGTTACACAGCTAAGCTCTGCCCTATAGCACTACTAAGCTCTGCCACATCAGATTGCCAATATGATGACCCCTTATGTGTTCCACCTGCACCATAATGTGCCCCTCACACAGTATGATGCCTCCTTAGATGCCCTTCACACAGTATAATGCGCCTTTATGTGCCTCAACACAGAATAATGCCCCCTTATGTGTCCCCCAACACAATATGATGCTCCTCATGAACTTACCCGTCCATGCTCCTGCCTCTCTAATGTGGCACAATCAAGGTCACTCCATTACCATGAAAACCTGCCTAGATGACAGTAGGGCTCATCAGACAATAGGGACGCCAGGCCAATTAGGCATCATGTGCTTCCTGGCGGCGGGGTATTTAAACAGGCAACTGCTGGCCATAGTTGCCTATGATTGGTCCTCCTGCCTCACAAGCTTTGTTGTATCTCGCTGGATTCTGGATCTCTGACCTGCTACCTGCCTCTGATGTTACCTCTTGGTTTTCACCCTGCTTGGTAAAAGTTTGACGCTGCATGTTTTCTCTCCTTTGGTTCTGTGATGTGACTCTCACGTTTTGACCCAGTTTGTCTGACTACCCCTTTACCCAGATTAGTTCCTGTGCACTTAGTCAGGCTAGGGATATGCGCCCAGTTGGGGGCCATTATTTAGGGTGGATCGTCTAAGTAGGTAGAAACATTTGTCAGAATAGAGTATAGGACTGCGCTGTTCCTTACCTAACGTGACACCTTATATGCCTCCAACACATAATGGTGCCCCCTTATGTGTCCCCAAACAAAACATGGTGCCACTTAGCTCCACAATGAATGCTCACCTACCCAACGTTCCCATAAGAAATGGAGCAGATCTACTTTGGTCTGTCTGGTGGCTAAGTGCAGCATGCATGATGGCATCACTTCATTGCGCCTGCCAGCACTGCCATTTATAGAGTGAATGGTGGAGCAAGGTGCTGATGGTTCCCTGCTTCACTATTGTATTCAACTCAATCCCTGTCCTGAGGATGCAGATGCAGGTGAAAGTGGTGCCGCTGGTGGGGGAACCTATCTGCCAGAAAGAAGTAGAGGCCCCCTTGATCCTTGGGGCCCCAGGCAATATTTGTGGTCTGCTTGGTGGCCAAATCTGCCCAAGTGCAGGAGGCTTTATGGAGACACATGGAGGTTCATGCAGTGTTATTCTCCAAAGCCGCAGGGACTCCATGTGCCTCCATGTTGTCTGACAGGTGCCATATGTTGCTGTGCTTCTAGTGGAGAATATCATCCTTTATATAATATCCTATGGAGCACTCCACAAGTTTTTTCTGTCAGATACATATGGAGTCATATAAAGGCACCATAAGGAGTAAAGACATACCGAGGTACAGTAAGGTGCCCCCAAGCTTATAAAATTGGTATCACTGTAAGTGTACTGACACACAGAATAGGGTTGTGGTGTCATTTTTAGATTTTTAGCACATAAAAACATAAACGTAAAAAAAAAATTTTGTTTTTATTTTTTCACCAGAATTTTTTCAATACAAGATTTGGTAAGTATATTGGTATCATTGAAAAATACAACGTGTCCTGCAAAAATGGCCTTAACTGATCGCTAGGCAGGAAGGAATTAACAAAATCTTGCACTGCCCAGAAAACACCCACCCTTTAAAATGTAACCCTCAATAATACTATAATAAACAACATAGACAATTCAACTTGCCACACTTGTATCCAGTGAATATCTCTAGATGTCTGAGAACTCCTTTTGCAGGGTCAGATCCATTTTTTCTTGCATGTATATTGACTAGCAGGTCCGTTCCTTCTTTTATGTTCCTGATCCTGAAGACCAATGCGCAGTTAGGGCTCATGCCTGCTATTCTGTGCATTGGGGACCATAATTTTAACTTGAATGGGTCCGTAATCTGTCCGCACCACACTGCACGTAGTGCTTTCGTGGGGTTCCGTGCCTCTGTTCCGGATTGAGGACTAGGGCTGAGCAAACCCGTGGAAGTTCGCTTTCGTCGGGTTCTGCCGCACTTCAGGTCAAAGGTCCTTCTATCTTCATTCACGTGGTCCTTTTGCAGGTCCTGAATAAAATAAGATACTGGCTGCGTGATCAAGTGGATGAGGTGAGGTTTTTTTTAACCCCTCAATAGACATGTTATGTTATTTAGAATTCTTAATAAATGCTAAATAATAAAATCACCCGAACACCGAACCCGAACAACTATATTGCGGACCCAGCCCCCCCCACACACACACTCACACTCACACTTTACTGGACCTGTAAAGGGAAGATTACTTACCTGCTTTCCGGCGCTGGCTCCCCACTCCTTCTTCTCCCAGCCTGCGATGCTCCTCTGGACTCCCTCTATGTAAATATCTGGTTTGACATTCAATCACTGGCGCGGCTGAGACCAGAACCCCTTTTGTCATGTGATCATTGGTCATGAAGTAAGAAGAGCCGGTGAACACCGCGGCCAGTGATTGGGCGCCGTGATGTCAAACTGGATGCACAACCCCTTTAGGGAATAACTGAATACTCAAAAACTGTAATTGATGCGTTATTAAGGTGTTAAAGGAATTAAAAACTTGTCATAGAAGACCTGAGTGTAGTGTGGTCTTCTTGAAGAGGTGATCTTTTGGACCACCAGCAAGTGCTGTAAATAATGACAATCTAAAGTGGTTCTCTCAAAGAAGAGCATCATATATATTGGAAAAAGGAAATTGAAAATCCAAAAAATCTATCAAATTAAAATATGGTGTGGGTCAAGAATGGTCTTCTCCAAAGATGGCCTTTTGGAAAGGGTTCACAGGATCTGAACTTTTGACAGAAGACCAGTCATATGGTTCAGTGGTTGGTCCATTCATGTCTAACCACATGTCAAGGCCATACTGTATATGTGGCTTTTAGGTTAATAGGACATTAACTGAAGGGTCCTACAGACCACTGAATGGTCGAGATCACATTGTTCATTAAAATGAATTGTGTAAGAGATTTATTCCTCTCCTTCACTTTTTGCAGAACACAACCTGATTCCCTTTCAATGGTTTTCTTCCTGTTCAATGATTCCTTCGGCCACTAAACACAACTTTCCAAAATCTCGCATGAAAACTCAATTAATTACTAGAGGAGCATTTCAGTAGTCTCAAATGACAATCCACAACCCACAGCAAAAGACAGAACCTCCTAAGAAGTGCGGGACAATGGCCCTGACACCTTTTAATCATGTCACTGTAAATCTGATACTTGTTCAAAGAGCCGTCTTTATATGGGTGAAAAGCTAATTCATTGTAGGCTGTGACCGTCATTACAGCGGGATTGTATGATCATTCTTTTGAGTTATTTTATATGTATGTTGTAATAAAGCTGCAGCTTTAGGTTTATGGCCTTGTGATAGACATGTCCCTTCCCACTCAAATTCCCATTGTGTGCCCATGCCAATCCCTGCTTCATTCATTTATCACAGCTTTGTAAAGAGCAAACGTTCTTAAAGGCAAACTACATTTTGCAAGAAATGCAAGAATATTGAAGAAAGTTTTTGCTGTCTCGGATTCTGTAATAGTCACTTTTATTCTAATTCCGTGTCTGACACCAGAACTATTCAGTGCAGCACTAATGGACACCATTCCATCATTCCACTTCTCTTCGACAGGTATACACATACAATACCCTTTGGAGGACATCTGTACCCTCCGACCTCCTCAAAAACATGAACTCCTGGCTTGGTTTTGTGGAGACAATTAGTAAGCCCTCATATACAAGATACTATTGTAAGAAAGTCAACTTTGGTGCTTGGGCCATAGGAAGCAGAAGTTTTGGATAGGTACAGTTAGGTGTCAGCAAGAGTAGAGACACTGCAGCACTGTAACACAAGAAACTGTACAGTGACCAACTCCCACCACATTCACCTGGACCTGGAGATTTTTAGTGGTGAGTGCCGTGATCTTTTTTCTATATGTACTGCGAGGTACAGTTAGGTATATATATTTCAACACATATGATACCAATGAAGCTATGATGAAACTATAGGAACCTGGAGCGTTACGGTGGCAAGTCCTGGAATACCCCTCTAAGGACCATGCAGAGAGCCATTTCTAAAAGCAGACTGGACATAACTATGTATTCCATAGGCAACCATTCATTTGAATTATCTTGTATGAGTGCACATTTTCCATACGGTGGCTGCTGTAGGCAGTACCCAAGGGCCAATCATTACCCTAGTGATACAACATATAGTTGATACGTAGATTTATTTTTTGGGGCCTGATTGTACCTTGCCGTTACCTTTTTTAGCGTTCCCTAATTTTCAGTTGGTCTTGACTAATCCCTACCTTTTCTGGTAGCCAAAATAAAGTCATAATTATTAGGTACCATAATAAAATCTGGTGTCCGATGTTACGATATACAGTACAGACAAAAAGTTTGGACACACCTTCTTATTCAAAGAGTTTTCTTTATTTTCATGACTATGAAGGCATCAAAACTATGAATTAACACATGTGGAATTATATACATAACAAACAAGTGTGAAACAACTGAAAATATGTCATATTCTAGGTTCTTCAAAGTAGTCACCTTTTACTTTGATTACTGCTTTGCACACTCTTGGCAGTCTCTTGATGAGCTTCAAGAGGTAGTCCCCTGAAATGGTCTTCCAACAGTCTTGAAGGAGTTCCCAGAGATGCTTAGCACTTGTTGGCCCTTTTGCCTTCACTCTGCGGTCCAGCTCACCCCAAACCATCTCGATTGGGTTCAGGTCCGGTGACTGTGGAGACCAGGTCATCTGGCGCAGCACCCCATCACTCTCCTTCATGGTCAAATAGCCCTTACTTTCAAAGTTTTCCCAATTTTTCGGCTGACTGACTGACCTTCATTTCTTAAAGTAATGATGGCCACTCGTTTTTCTTTACTTAGCTGCTTTTTTCTTGCCATAATACAAATTCTAACAGTCTATTCAGTAGGTCTATCAGCTGTGTATCCACCTGACTTCTCCTCAACGCCACTGATGGTCCCAACCCCATTTATAAGGCACGAAATCCCACTTATCAACCCTGACAGGGCACACCTGTGAAGTGAAAACCATTTCAGGGGACTACCTCTTGAAGCTCAACAAGAGAATGCCAAGAGTGTGCAAAGCAGTAATCAAAGCAAAAGGTGGCTACTTTGAAGAACCTAGAATATGACATATTTTCTGTTGTTTCACACTTGTTTGTTATGTATATAATTCCACATGTGTTAATTCATAGTTTTGATGCCTTCAGTGTGAATCTACAATTGTCATAGTCATGAAAATAAAGAAAACTCTTTGAATGAGTAGGCGTGTCCAAACTTTTGGTCTGTACTGTAGATGTAGCAGTTCTAAACTTGAGTGTTATATCTCATCTCACCATGATATCATGACACAAGAGCCATTCAAAAAGTCAATTAAAAGTTTATTTACCTTGTTCACTTAAAGAAGCACTCCAGATTTTTTTTTCTTTGCCTATAACATGCAGAATAGGCCATTATTAAAGAATGAGATGGAGGCTGTTGTGTATGCCTTGTGTATACATGTTTTATTGATGTATGATTGATTTGTGGGTTGTCAGCTATCTTGATTCCTTCTTTCCCTCAGATTTGTTTTTCCTAATGAATCTTACATATGCCATCATACCTGGCTTTGCAGAGACAGAGGGGGCATTCTTACCACACCACTTTGTGCAGCCTTAACAGATCAGTGACACAGAACTGCTGTCCCCTCACACTGCAGAGTCTCCATGTTCTCCTATGTGATGCAGCTTGAGCCTGTCTCCCCTCTCTGCCCTGTCATCTCTCTCCCCTGTCAGCTATTACATGCAGGAGGCAGGGAAATCAGTGTGAAGCTACTTCTCTTAGAACTATACTGGAGAGTCAGCACACACTGATAGTATAGGAGGTTTGTGAGTGAATCAGGAGGTTAATATAACTGCAGCTGATCTACTATATATCTGCACTCCTGGTCCTTTAGATAGGGGAAGCATTATATCTTCAACAGAATACAGGGATATACAGAGGAACATGGAGGGTGGGGAGGGACCTGAGAGATACCAGGAGAGATCTCTCATACTGTAGTTAACAGGAAGTCAGTCACAAGGGAGAGACCGTGTTCCTGTTGACACATCCGATTTGAGATCACATGACCAGGTTCCCAAAATGAAAAGGTTCAAAATCTATGGATGCAACTAAGTTAGGGTCTAAAGCCTGTATTAGACCTGCTGATTTTTCAGCAAATGAACAATCGTTAGTGATTATCTTGCAGTGTAATACTGCCGCTAATTGTCTGATGAACAAGCAAATGCTCGATCATCGGGCAATCCAAATCTTTTAACATGTTAAAAAATAATTATTTGCAGGCGGCAGATCATGGTGTCTAACCACTATCTGCTGCCAGCAAACCACTATACAGCATAGGGACGAGCGATGGCAAAGCGATTGCTCCTCCCCATGCTGCACAGTAGATCCCTGCATGTAATAGCAGCGGTCTCCTCCGCTAGTGAGCAGGCGATTGCCAGGAGGGAACACTTTTCCCCCGACAATCATCTGCCACATCCGGCTGCGTAATACAGCCTTAACAAATTACACTGCTAGAATACTAGTGGTGAGATAGTAATATAGGTAAAATAAAAAAAATATGGACTGCTGCTTTAATGCCTTATGAATCAAGATGAGGATAACGGCATCTGAAGGTCTACGGCAGTATACAGCAATGAGGAATATGACAGTACTAGACAAATAACGAAAAATTAATATATATGTCCCTAGTATAAGGTAGAGCAGACATGAATGGACAGACTACCCCGAGGGGTTTGCATTGTGCAACCTTATCTCCTGTGTTGAAGATGACATCATGTAGATCTGATTCATGCTGAATTTGATCAGCCGTATGTCCAGAAACATGGCTGCGGGCTGTTCTGGGCTGAGTTAGCCACAATACTTCTGTTAGTTGATAAGTATCACACTCTACTGTATTTAAAGGACATTAGTAGCTCTTATATTTAATCTGTGCCTAATATTGAAGGCTAATGTTGTGAACACTAAAGAGACAACTGCCTTCTGGCGGAAGATACCCAGGATGCAGATGGAATATGGATAAAGTACAGGCCCACCCTTTGATTTTTCAAGTGAAATTTCTAAGTAATCTATCTGCTTGCAGGGTCAAGCTGGTTGATATTGTT
This sequence comes from Bufo bufo, assembly GCF_905171765.1. NCBI lineage: Eukaryota > Metazoa > Chordata > Amphibia > Anura > Bufonidae > Bufo > Bufo bufo. Next base: position 67,563,225 of record NC_053392.1, read on the forward strand.
TTTTGAGGAGAGTCACAGGTGGACCTTATGCCCATGGGATATATGTTGTCTTTCCCAATTGTTTCCCAGGCCATTTCCGAAGCAATCAGTATGTCAATAATTGTAACCAAAGCTTAATTCATTATTGTCATGCAATTGAGGTGGTTACTATTTAGGGAGTAGACATCGATAGGGGTATAATAAAGGACTTGCTTTGTTTGGTAGGGTACACGTAGAGCACCTCTCTGTTGCTGGAGGACCCATAAAGTCCACGTGATGCATAGAAAGCCTATGATGTCAAGAGAAGCCATGCAATGCGTAATGTCCCCTATGGTGGCGCTGCAGGGAAATATCATACTTTTTGCCAGGTAATTGCTGGAGGATCTAGCAGCAAAATATTCCATGATCATATTATTTGTTGAGACTTTTCTAATGAAAAATAATGAATACAAAGTAGACATAACTGATCATGTACACCCAAGGGTAAGGTGTTTATAATTGTTTGGAAATGCTTGGAGAACCCCGTTCACAGGTTTCTCACTGAGAAGGTCCAGAGTTTTTACTTTGGAAACTGCATTCATATTCATGTTTTCAGTCATGTTCTACATTTCTTTGGTCTGAAAGCTGCCAAGTCTTTGTTAACCCAAGGCTAATTCACTTACATCTATATCTACATTTTCTGGATTAACTGATTAAAATTAATTTCAGGCAGACAACCACCCTCCCCTGTGGGAACTATGATTAAGCCTTAAATGTTGGCTTTGATCAACATTCCTGCCACTCAGGTGCTCCATTACAGTTCAGGAGCCTGTCTATGAAACCTTAGATATGCCGGGCCTCTACAGAACCATGTTATAGGGTCCTGATGTGTCATTTATTAACCTTGCCCTGAGCAAAGCCCGTCATACACAAAAGATAATGTTTTTTCGCATTGTGGTTGATCAGACTTCCATGGGTCCATTTGTATGAATGATCCAACCTGCAATATGCCAGACTGAACTGGCAGACCAGAAAGTAGGTTTCTAAGAAAACTGACTCCATAGTTCTTGAGCAAACTGACAAATGATGGTCCAAATTCAAAAGATCATGCCATAGACATGTAGTTTCAGCCAACCAAAGACAACACTTTCCAGCCTACCTTTTGGTAACCAAAAGTCTGCCATCGGCCATTGCAAAGGATCATTTTTCAAACAGTGGTTTGCTGAAATTGGACATATCGGTTGTGTATAGGCATCTTAAGAAAGTGGATGTCACCTTTACCAAATGAAAGGTCTTTAAATCTTACACTATACAGCAGGTCTTTATAGCTCCTCATTTCCCACATTTTCTTACATTGCATCTTTATGGTGAAGCAGGCTTTTGTTAAGAATGTGGACAGCTGCCATGAAAGGCCCGGTGCAGCTTTTTGTTTTAAGATGAATCTCGATACTAATGATTTTTCTAACTTTCCAGTTGTAAAGCAAAGCAGTCTGGGTGTGAGGTCTGCCCTAATGCCACTGAACTTGCTGCACTTTGCCATGTTATTGTTATGTAGATAGGTCATTTGTATGTGAAATGCGTCTCCATCCGAAAGACCATTTGTAACTCAGAAATGGTAGAAGAGCTTAACTTTCTCTCCCCTTATTCTTTCGATGTGCTTTGTAACGCAGAGATTTCTCACTTTCAGTATCACAGATATGACACTTACGTTATTCTGCTGTTGACAGATGTGAAATTGCTTCTGCTCTTTAGGTCCATCTTCTTTTCCACAAGATGTTGTATTATAGTTAGGGCTGGTATGGTAAAGATTTTGAACTTGTTTTGGCCTCCCAATGATAGAACGAGACTGACCATAGACAACAGGAGCATAACTATACAGGGTGCACAGGCAGCAGTCACACTGTGGCCATGGCGCCTGAGCTTGCCCAAAGACCACTCTACCACACAAGAAGACACCATTTTTATAAATGGCCATGGTAGGTGGAAGGTTCTTTTGCATTTGGATTCAGGAGCTTCAACCAGGAACAACCAGTAATGTAAAGCAATTGTCACTTCCCTTCATTTACTCCACCCCACAGGTCACATCGGTGGTGAAATCGATCACCAACCCAAGGTTTGATGGAAGCACAGTCTTTCCCTTTAAAGGGGTTCAGCTCTGAATCCAGACATATCCCCATTTTCACCCCTCCAGCCCCACTGATATGAGCATTGGAGCATTTCATGTTCTTGTTTGTTTATATTTTCACACTGCTAGGCGGAGGCTTCTGCCTAGCAGTGTTCCAGTGATGTCACTGGCGCTGATGGGTGGGCTTTAGCGCTGTCCTAGCTGTTTTACAGGCTAGGGCAGCGCTAAAGCCAACCCATCAGTGCAGGTGATGTCACCGGGCTCACTGCTAGGTGGAAGCCCGATACCTCACTGGATCTCCTAAAAAAGCCTTTGCCCTGCGCAATTCAGTGCAGGGCAAAGGAGAGCATTGGAGCATACTCACATCAGGGGGACTGCCTGGGTGAAAATAGGGATATGTCTGGATCCAGCTCTGAATCTGGACAGCCCCTTTAATATTGCAATATTTAAAATAGCATTGATTTTTAACATCAGTTTTAATTGGTCACATTAATATATTTATTAGCACCGTCACAATTTCAAACTATATGCATCAACAGTCACCTTTTTCCTTAAATGGGCTGTCTGGCTTACATAATCCTTATATAGTTTGACTTATTCCAAAACTCTATCAATGAGTGAGAATGGAGTGGGCCATTAATGGGGCATCAATCTGCTCAGCTCCTTCTGCTCAATAACACACTCCCTGCCCATCAGACACCATGTTCAACATATCAGGTTCCTTTTAAGAAAATTCAAGCTCTTGCTTCCAGGCTCCTCTGTAGATGATAGCTGATCAATGGTGGCAGTTAGGCAATCAGAGAGAGAGAAGCCATGTTCATGGTATCTACAATACTTGAATGCATAATTCATACTCAGAAACTGTGAAACATCACAAGCAGAAAACTAAACAAACAAAAAGAGGACATGATCATCATATTTAAGGGGCCCTTTTAGCAAAGAGAGATTTTCCCCAAAAAGACAACCCCAACAGTCTATGCAGAGTGCTGCTGTATCAGTTCTGCTCCATCAATATATGGTAAGTAAACTGTACCTTTGCCTAGTGGTTGGAAGGTATTGGCTTGTCTGGGCTCTACTGTTGTATATTGGATTTGTATGTACAGTACAGACCAAAAGTTTGTACACACCTTCTCATTCAAAGAGTTTTCTTTATTTTCATGACTATGAAGGCATCAAAACTATGAATTAACACGTGGAATTATATACATAACAAACAAGTGTAAAACAACTGAAAATATGTCATATTCTAGGTTCTTCAAAGTAGCCACCTTTTGCTTTGATTACTGCTTTGCACACTCTTGGCATTCTCTTGATGAGCTTCAAGAGGTAGTCCCCTGAAATGGTCTTCCAACAGTCTTGAAGGAGTTCCCAGAGATGCTTAACACTTGTTGGCCCTTTTGCCTTCACTCTGCGGTCCAGCTCACCCTAAACCATCTCGATTGGGTTCAGGTCCGGTGACTGTGGAGGCCAGGTCATCTGGCGCAGCACCCCATCACTCTCCTTCATGGTCAAATAGCCCTTACTTTCAAAGTTTTCCCAATGATGGCCACTCGTTTTTCTTTACTTAGCTGATTTTTTCTTGCCATAATACAAATTCTAACAGTCTATTCAGTAGGACTATCAGCTGTGTATCCACCTGACTTCTCCTCAACGCAACTGATGGTCCCAACCCCATTTATAATGCAATAAATCCCACTTATTAAACCTGACAGGGCACACCTGTGAAGTGAAAACCATTTCATGGGACTACCTCTTGAAGCTCATTAAGAGAATGCCAAGAGTGTGCAAAGCAGTAATCAAAGCAAAAGGTGGCTACTTTGAAGAACCTAGAATATGACATATTTTCAGTTGTTTCACACTTGTTTGTTATGTATATAATTCCACATGTGTTAATTCATAGTTTTGATGCCTTCAGTGTGAATCTACAATTTTCATAGTCATGAAAATAAAGAAAACTCTTTGAATGAGAGGGTGTGTCCAAACTTTTGGTCTGTACTGTATATTGGAATTATGTATATACTCTAGACATTTCTTATGTAATCATCATGAATACAGCAGTCAGGCTAGCAGTTCTGTTACCTGTCCCTAAAAATCCAATACCATGCTACCATACCATATTTCTCCACTCCATTCTCTGTCTACCAACCAACTCTTTTCAATGAGCTACTGCTCCTGTTTTCTCTCCATACATCTTCTCTATCCTATCTGCAAGACTTTTACCATGCCCATCATATAGAACTCCCAGGATTACACCATTAGACTTGCTCCTAACACTTTCAGCATATACAGTATGCCGGGGCGATATTGTCCAGGTCAGGTGAGATGTCAGCCCTGTCAATCAAGTGGTAGGGGAAGATTCCTCGCTAGCAGAGGACAGCCCTTCACAGGTGAAAAACTCTGGTTGATTAGAAGATTTGATTTGTAAGAGTTGATTCGCTCATCCCTAGTTCAAGTGCTTTATTTATACTCCCCCTACCAACACAAGGGGCCAGTAAAGTGGACAAAATTAGGACTATGTATCTCCTGTGTCCTTCCTCCCATACCATAGGAATTGAAAGCTCTTCTGCGCAGGAAATTCTCTTCCTTTATTTCATTGTTTGCTCATTTGTATTTAATTAATTTTATGTTATTTGCAGAGTACCAGAGGAACCCAAGTTCTGACGAAATAATGAACCCTTAATGAATGAAACAGGGCCCCTAACGTCTAGCAGGATCTAGAGTTGCCCTTGGAACTAATAACCAGATCACAGATGGACATACCACATATGCTCCAGTAAGAAACATTCCCACCACCATCTTATCAAGAAGACACCAATGCTCCCTAATCTAGTCTAGTCCTGGTCTACTTCAGTTTTTTTCTTGTCCTTGCAGTTTGTGTCCTCCTATGAAACAGATATCTTGTTAAACTTTGTTGATAAGTCTTGCGTGTGTCGTGATAAGAATTGCTTAAAAGTGGACGTGTACATGCCCTGTATACACAGAGGGTGGGCCCACAGAATCTTTTCCTCTCAGTGGGCCCAAGGAACTACAGTTCAATGCTATGGTAAAGCGCTGAGGAATATGTTGGTTCTACATAAATAAAGATGATTGATTAAACACTAAATTAGTCACAACTTATATGTTGATAGCGATCACAGCTATAATGAACTACCAACATTGCCATAATTAGACCTTGCTTGCTGTTATTTTAACTCTGACACTTGCCTTAACATTAACCATGAACTTTCTTTGGACAGGGCAGCAACATCAATAGGGCCTTCACTATGTTACTCTACAAAGAGATTTGTACTGGTCTTCTGCGCCTTCCTGTTGAGAGACATATGGAGATGTGTAGGTATTGAAACAGCTAGAGGGCAAAAGACGTGGCAGTTGTAAATGCCTTTAATCTCATCTTGCAGATCAAAGCTAGTCCATGACAATGAAGTAATCTGGATGCTTTTATCTATTTTACACTACTATATGGTCACTAACTTCACAGATTCAATTGAGGTGGCCATATACAAGCAATTTAGATGTAACATACAAACAATTTTGATGTAACTAAAGTAATTATTAGCCACATTTCTATCAACAGTAGGTTTTATGAAACCACCACAAATATCAGACCATTGGGTGGCCCAGCAGTTAGCATATTTGCAGTAATGTGGAGGTGGGTTTTAGTCTGACACGGGATAACATCTGCATGGAATTTCCATGTTCTTCTTCGTGTAAAATTCCTCCATTTCACCCCTTTTCCTACCACACTGGCTTATTTTAATTGAATGCGTAGGAAATTGGACTAAGAGAGTACAAGTGTGTGTGTGTGTATTATAGCTAGTGAGATACAATTATGAACAAACTGGTACCAAGGACTCTCAAGGTACTTATCGCATTGTCTATAGTGCCAGGTTGCATCCATGAGGTTTTCAGGGCAAATACTGCAAGTTACCGTAAGTCATTATAAAGCAGTTGTCTGGATTGCACATATCTTGACTATAAGGGTATTATGAAGTAGAAATAGATCCAAACTAACTAATTTATTTCAAGAGGCAGTGCTTGAATTGTGCTTCAGAATTGTGGTTCACCTTGTGATCTCTGTTGCCTCCAGGCTCTGGAAAGGAAATGTCATGGTAAAGCACCATACCCACCATCCAGGGAAGACATGGGCACTGCATCAATCAACTAGCTTCTGCTCGGGTTGGTCACTAGACTCCTGTGTCCCATGCTGCAAGCTGCAGCCTGGCTGCTAAGTCTTTTTCTGTGTGTGTATTAGTGTTTATTTATTGAACCTCTCCCTGCAGCACTGCAAGATGTATTTCCTCTTTTTGCTCTGTGTTCACCTATTTGACTAATGAGATCCTCAGCCCTCCTAGATGTGCTAAGAAGGTTGTTCCACCCCTTTGTCTGAGCAATAGATTCCTTTTTTAGGTTTTACTTGCTTGCTAAGCCACACAAAAGAGCTATAATCCATTTGTCTGTCTGTGTACTGACTTCTGCCTGTTTACCTTTTTCTTGGAACCTGACTCTCTGCCACCTGACATGCCCCTGTTAACTGTACTGACCATGAGCCGTCTGCCCTAACCTCTGGACTGTTTCATGGATTTGCACATACTCAGCCTGCCCTGACCTGTTTCCTGACTATGTGTATTGCCTAATTCCCCTGTCATTTGCACCAGTGTCTCTGACCCCAGTGGGTAAGCATCCAACCACATCTAAACTATTTCAAGAGGATGATGCCCTCAGGATCAGCCCAATGTCAAACTGGTTGGTTGGCACTGTTAGTCCACAATTACTGCCTGTAACAGGAAAGAGTTATAGGGATTCTCAGGGATTAAAAGTGCTTTTTTCCCCCGCAGAAACAGAGTCATGCACATGGACTATGTCCAGTATTCTAATCCTGGACAACCCCTTAAAGCAACCCAATAACTGGTTTCAGGGATTGGAAGTCTATGTTTTCCAGAATGCAGAGGGAACATTGCCAATGATGACATCTAGTGACACCTCATATTCATTGTCTTAAGCTGCCAATAGACTTAAAGGGGCTGGCCACCTTTGGGGAAGGGTGTGTGCAAACCTCCCCTCCCAGGCAGACCTGCAAAGGGAAGCATACTTACCTCCTCCTCAGCACTAGGTCGCAGCTTCTTTCCTCCCCAGACTTGGCTGCCTCTCTCAGGTCTCCTGCTGTCAACATCCACTTTGACACTGCTGCAGCTAATCACTGGCCTCAGCGGTAACCTGTTCCCCTTGCATCACGTCAATTTGCCACGTGACACAAAAGGGCCAGATCACTGATGCGGCCAGTAATTGGCTGCAGCAGTGTCAGAGTGGATGTCAACAACGAGGGACCCGAGCGAGACAGCGAAGGACAGGGAGCTTGGACAAAGAGACGGGAAGCAGATAATTATGCTTCCCTTTGTAGGTCTGACCAGGAGGAGGGTTTGCCAAAAACAGTTAACACTTCAGGTAAATCCCCAATAAATATATTCACTCAGATCGGCATAGCAGAAGCCTCTTCCCTCACAAGGAAACAAAAGATAATGTTCATATCCAGACTTTCTCATCTTACTTTCCTCTTACCCCAAAAGAGTTATTGGAGACTATCAGGTTGTTTTCAACAATATAACATCATTTTCCAATTCCATAGAAATTACCATAGAAAACATCTATATCGTATGTCTTAATAATTAAATATAATTATCCTCAAAATTCGTAAAAAAAAATCCCCAAAAAGTTCAAAAAATGCAAAATGTAAAAAAAGAGATTTTTGTCCTGAATTATCTCCTTCCTCCAGCTGATATACAAAAACATGTAATGCGTGAAAGTGTAACTCTGCCCCTTGTGAAGTGGATTCTTTTACACCCATTTCACTCATTAAAATCAGGACATAAATTTGAATAATCACAGGATAATGGGACGGCACTCTCGTTTCAACCACTTCCACACTGCCTCTCATCCTTCGCGCTTCTCCATATGTTTGTGTTTTTGTATGTTGTCTTTTTTTTCCTTCTCATTCTTTTGTACCCGTGTATACAAATCACAGTGTGCAGGACATTGTCTTGGGAGGCAGAGGAATTACATAACCATGCTTTTCTTTCCAACAGCTCCATTGTTCAAAGCGCAGATAACCGTATAATTTTCTCTGTAAGGTCTCTGAATATCTTGGTTTGAATTTCAAAGAAACCTCAAACTTCCAAAGTAATCTATACCGCTGTCTTATATTGCAAAGGATATGTACTCATCCGCACTTCTGAAGTGTCACTGGTATGATGTGTGTAGGAAAGTGAGTTTCAAAGCTGGTTAAATGTTCTCGACTTGTTTTTGTCCTTTTTTTTTTCTTTTTTATATCTCTGTTTGTGTTCTTTTTTTTTTTTATGTTTGCAGACTTTTTGCTTTTGTTATTTTTGTTATTTTTTTTTCTACGCAGAACAACACATCAACAATAGAAATAATCTGCATGTCCTGCCAATGCCACAAATTAATTATTTCATTTTTTCGTGCCTCCAGGAACCATCTTTAAGCTTTTCCTGTTTTTTTTTTTTCATTCTTCCTTTCCTTTTTTTTATTTCTTACCATCCCTTTCCAGTGTCTTTACAAGCTGTTTGTAATCTACGCTTAATCCTTTTTATTCGAATGAAGAATTAATAAATGCCAGTTTGTGGTTTCGGTTGCGTTAAGAAGTACCGACTCAATGCTGCCAAGATTTGCCATCTGCCACCTACATGTGCAGGTGCCACAGAGTCTCTCCTGCATACAAAGCGTAATGATATAACACAAAGGGCCAATGTGCCGCAATAATTGCTAAACACACATAAAGGGAGAGCAGGACATTTTTATGAAAGTTTACTTAGTCTGTAGAGATTTGCATACAGATGGATAGGTCGGGGACTTGTGTGCGCTGCGTGGCCCACTGTGTGGAGGGTTGGCTTCAGGCAGCCTTTATAAGCACACACGGCATTCACTATAGTGTAGTGCGGTGGAGAGGCCCTCATTCTACACACACTGAATAGTCATTCAAGTAGCTTGCTTTGAAATAAAAAAAAGACTTTGGATATAGGAGAAAAAAAAAGCAAATTCTTTTCTTTGTGAAACGGAGCAGTGTTGGGATGGAGGCCAAGGGACCTCAAGAATGCAGCTAGCAACGAGGAATTAGAGGGAAGTTTCTGTGGAGACACATTTAGTAATGTGGTATTCAGCTTCTTCTGGTGACCAGAAACGTTACGGATATTTCAAAGGGGTCTCGGTATATGTGAAAGAAAGGCACATGACCATTTTCCTGATTGCATAAAAAAAATGTGCAACTGTCTTAAAATATGCCAGACCTTCAGCTTAAGCAGGTCAACTTTATGGATCTGGCTCAGAAGTCGTTTCCAAGAAATAAAAAATAAAAAATCTGCTTATTTTTTAGTCAATTTTGCTTTATAAATTAATGATCAGTAGTTTTTTTTTTTTTTTTTCGTTTTTGTTCGTGCAGCTGCCGTTGCTGAAAACTCAATGTCTTAGGAAGCACCCTTTGATCATTGGACAATTAAATGTTATACTGACGTAAATCACACGTAAAATCACTACAAATTCTGTTCAGTGATGTCTTCTGAAAAGTGCTTGACAAAAAGTTTTTGTGAAAAGTTTTACAGTTTAATTTAATAGGAGTAATTGAAGAATGACATTTGAGAAGGTTAGTCAAGATATTGTTCTTAAAGGGAACCTGTCGCATGCTACCTGCAGATTATTGTTGAGAAGCTTGTCATATCGTTTTGTGGGAAAGCTACTAAATAAATATTCATTTATTTATTAAAATTCATGCTGATTCTGTATATAGAAGTCCAGTGGGCAGTCGTAATTGGTGATGGACACTTATTTCTTTTAAAAGAGAGGCTGTTAGTCACTGATAGGCGGGGTGCACCACCAATGAGGCCAGGTGAGGCGATCGCCTCTGGCAGCACCAGGTAGGGGCAAGAGGGGGGCAGCGGAAGGGCCAAGGGGTTAGGTTAAGAAATTGTCATTGGGAAGGGGGGGTTCAGTTTTTGTCTCAGGCAGCAGAAAGGCTAGGTGCACCCCTTCTGATAGGAATGCCCACTGGACTCCCAAATCCAGAATAAATTACAAGTTTTATTGAATCTTTTCCCACAAAACTATATGTCAACAATTTTGTTTGTCCTGCTCTATTACATCCTGGAGATAGGATGTAAAGCATTCCCAAGGTGAGAGGTTACCTTTAAGGTAAATAAGGGAATAAAACATTTCAAGGATTGTCACAATGCTCTCTTTAAAAATAGCGAATCTGCTCAAGCCATATGCAGTCAGAGACAAGTTTATGTTCTTCTGATGCTGTCAGAAAAAACTTTTAGCCGTTTAGCCATTTTGAGACATAGGCATAAAAAATATTTTTAAAAGATTCTTCCAAACTTATTTGGTAAAGCGATGGCATATTGCTAGGATATGCTATCAATTACGACCAGTGATGGTCCAGGACCCCCTTAAAATTTGAGAATGAAAGTTCTGAACTGTTGATTTTAGGAAGTTTTTCCTGCACAGCCATGCTTGCAGCCAACTGGCTGTGTAGAGAACCATAGCACGGCTCCATTCACTTGAGTGAGGCTAAATCCGATCTCTGGATCAGTGGGGGTCACACAGTTCAGACCCCCACCAGTTACTAAGAATATGCCATAACTTTATTAGATGGAAATTCCCCTTCAAAAGGGTTGTGCAAGAAGGGGGGAGACTGCAGTGATTGGCTGCGGTGAAGTCCAACCAGATCTTTTCAACGACGGCGCTCAGCGGTGCATCACAGGCCTGAAGGAGAAGGAGCGTAAAGTCTGCACTAGGAAGCAAGTAAGTCATTTCTCCTTTACAGGTCAGGCCAAATTAGGGGGGAAGTCACCACAAAAAGTACCAAAAATGTAATTAGCTAAGCATAAGTGGCTTCATGCGAGATACAATCCTCACACGCAGTAATATTTTTTGTGCCCATGCTGCTTGTTTTTTCAGATACAAAAATTATATAAATTAACCACTAGGGGTGGACTGAAAGTGATCTTGGCCTATGAACATTGAATGACACCTTACCAACCCCATTAATTCTTCCTACCTGCTCCACACCTCTCAGTTCCGTATCCGTGGGTCTGCTGCTATCACTCGTGAAGGGACTCGTCCCTTGCTGCATCAACACGTGACCCTCATACCTGGCAGAAGTATACAGTGGGAATCAAAGCTCAGTGAAGAGAGAGATGGACCTAAAGATTCGGAACTAAGCATTGGGGAGCAGGTAAATATAGTTCCCTTGACAGGTCCAGCTAAAGTGTTATTTTAAATATACATTGAAGTTGGAAAACCCCTCTACTTCCACTTTAAACCTTGACAAGTACCAAGGTGCTGTGGGCCCCCACTACATGTGGGCCTTCAGGGACTTACAGTGCCTTGCAAAAGTATTCACCCCCTTGACTTTTTTTTTCGTGTTTTGGTGCCTCACAACCTGGAATTAACATGGATTGTTTGAGGATTTGTATCATGTAATTTACAGAACATGCCCATAACTTGGAAGATGTTTGTTTTTATTGTGAAGCAAACAGCAAATAGGACTAAATAACAGAAAAGGTCAATGTGCACAACTATTCACCCCCCTAAAGTCAATACTTTGTAGAGCCACCTTTTGCGTCAATCACAGCTCCAAGTCGCTTTGGATAAGTCTCTATGAGCTTTCCACATCTTACCACTGGGATTTTTGCCCATTCCTCCTTGCAAAACTGCTCCAGCTCCTTCAAGTTGGATGGTTTGCGCTTGTGAACAGCAATCTTTAAGTCTGACCACAGATTTTCTATTGGATTGAGATCTGGGCTTTGACTAGGCCATTCCAACACATTTACATGTTTCCCCTTAAACCACTCAAGTGTTGCTTTAGCAGTGTGTTTGCGGTCATTGTCCTGCTGGAAGGTAAACCTCCGTCCTAGCCTCAGATCACGCACAGAGTGGTACAGATTTTGCTGAAGAATATCCCTGTATTTAGCACCATCCATCTTTCCCTCAACTCTGACCAGTTTCCCAGTCCCGGCTGCTGAAAAACAACCCCACAGCATGATGCTGCCACCACCTGTCACGGCTGAGGATGGGGGAAATCCTCAGCCGTGCGATGCCCGATGCTGTTGGCCTACTCGGCCAGGAGAACAGGATAGGGAGCAGGTCACCTCCTAACAGCGTCCCTACCCTGACCCTAACTCCTAACTGCATGGGCCGACCTTAAAGGTAGGAGGACCCATGCGCAGGAACCTCGGATCCCTAACTCACCCTCCGTCCGGTCCCTGCGCTAGGAGTCAGGGTAAGACGACCTACTCCTCCTAGGCACGGAGGAGCAGGAGTCTCACTGGCCAAGCTGTTGGGAAAAAAGGGAACTAAAACAGACTAACGGAAATGGCAGGTGAACTAAGTAGTTCAACCAACCTGCCACAGCCTTGCTGACTGGATCCCTGAGAACACACAGAATCCAGAACCATTAGCTGCACAAACCAAACGAAGGAAGGACCCAACAGAACATCAGATGGACATCTCACACAACATGACATAAAACATAAAGTGACATCTTCTTTATGACCACAGGGGTGGCTCTCACAGGCAGATAATAACACAGGAGGCTGCTCCAGCAAGCATGGCTGAAACAACCCACTGAGCCATGCTAACAGCGAGGCTATATAGGCCAGGAAGCCACACCCCACAGTCGGACACACACAGTGACACACAAACACACTGGGAAGGGAGTTAACCCTTCCAGCACCACAGAAGGGAAAAACACCACTTAAAAGGGAAGTGCACATAATACATACAACGTGCATAACATACACACACACACCTAACATAAAGGTTGCTACTTGTGACCGCATGCCAAAGCAGCAAGCTGCCTAGCACCGCTCAGGCTGCTTAGCTGACAACGAAGAAGACAACTAGTTGCCCGCGGCAACCACAAGTGAAGCCACAAACAGCGACCCTCACCTGTGGTTGAACACACCTACTAAACCTCAGGCAACCGCATGCGGTAAGGAGTCACGGACATAACCATGGCCGTGACACCACCATGTCTCACTGTGGGGATGGTGCTCTTTGGGTGATGTGATGTGTTGGGTTTGCGCCAGATATAGCGTTTTCTTTGATGGCTGAAAAGTTAAATTTTATTCTCATCAGACCAGAGCACCTTCCTCCATACATTTTGGGAGTCTCCCACATGCCTTTTCGCAAACTCACAACGTGCCTTTTTGTATTTTGCTGAAAGTAACGGCTTTCTTCTGGCCACTTTGCCATAAAGCCCAACTCTATGGAGCGTACGGCTTATTGTTGTCCTATGTACAGATACTCCAGTCTCTGCTGTGGAACTCTGCAGCTCCTCCAGGGTTACCTTAGGTCTCTGTGCTGCCTCTCTGATTAATGCCCTCCTTGCCCGGTCCATGAGTTTTGGTGGGCGGCCGTCTCTTGGCAGGTTTGCTGTTGTGCCATGTTCTTTCCATTTGCTTATGATAGATTTGATGGTGCTCCTGAGGATTATCAAAGATTTGGATATTTTTTTATAACCTAACCCTGACTTGTCCTTCTCAACAACATTGTCCCTTACTTGTTTGGTGAGTTCCTTGGTCTTCATGGCAGTGTTTGTTTAGTGATGCCTCTTGTTTAGGTGTTGCAGCTTCTGGTGCCTTTCAAAAGGGGGGGGGGGGGGGGGGTGAATACATACGCACATGGCAATTTTCTGTTTACTATTTCTAAACAATAGTTTTATTTATAAATTTTTCTCACTTCATTTCACCAACTTAGACTATTGTGCTCTGATCCATCACATACAAAACATTGAACTTAGGGCTGTAATGTAACAAAAAACGAAAAAAGCCAAGGGGGTGAATATTTTTGCAAGGCACTGTAGATGCTAGATCAAGGATCAGCAACCTTCAGCACTCCAGCTGCTGTGAAACTACAACTCCCAGCATGCAAACATGCTTGGCTGTTCTCACAACTCCCACAGAAACGAATGGAGGATTCTGGGAGTTGTAGTTTCAGGACATCTGAAGTGCTGATCCCTGTGCTAGATGGTTAATTTGCCTTTGTTCCCTCTTTAACCTGTAATGAAAGTGATTAGGCACACCAGCTTTAGGTCTTAGTCACATGTCCGTGTCCTTTTTCTGTCTGTAAGAATGGTCCGTTTTCATATGTGGCAATGTTCGTGTTGTTTCTGTTTTTGTTCTGTGTGTCCATTTCTGGCCAAAAAAAGCTGATTTCCAGGACATCTCCTAAGGGGATTTCACGGACTGAATACAGATGACAGATTTTACGAGTGTGTTTTGGTCTGGAAAATGAACCAGAGTAGTGCATGACACCTCTTTGTTTCTGTGGACAAATGGTATATACCCATTGAATTAAATGGATCCATGTGCTGTCCATGGAGGACACGGATAACACATGTTTATGATTCAATGACGTGTGAAGAAGTCCTTAGTTAGATGTACCAAATTGGCATCTTCAAACAAAAGACGTTAGGATGTCTTAACTTTAACTACAAATGCAAACATAAAGGGGGATTTTTTTTTTATGGTAGATGATTCCTATGGTCCAGATATGGACTATTTCTAATCAGTTCAGCAGTTGCAGTCTTCACCAGGTGCCTTTCACACATAGTTTCAGATCATTTTTCCTGTTCCCATGGATTAGTCTGATGTAGGACGTATTTGAGCCCAAAACTTTGCAGTATGTGGATTCATAAGTGGTCTGGAATCTCATATTTTGCATTGGCCCACCACTAGCAAAAAAAGTGGAAACTTTGTATATATATTATCTCTGGAGTCCTCAAATCAAAAGTGTAACCAGCCTTTATTTAAAGGCTTCGTACATTTTTGGGGGCAATTTTTTTATTATTAAACTGTACTCATTTTGAGCTAAAAATCATTTTTTCAATTGGTCTTTATTTAAAATATGGAGTCCTTTTTTTGTACATAGCTGAGATGCTCTAGCAGCAGCCTTTGGATTTTCTGTCTTTTTCATCAGTCAGGCAGCTGACGGGCTCCTTATCTCTGCTCTCTGACATTATAAACACTCATTATAGCTCAGTTTTTATCTTACTGATAAGAATGTGGTTTAAATACGTGTTTGTGACCTCTTAGTAGTTTAGAAATAAGGTTTATTAGATGACAGGCACAAAGTAAAAAAGTACCAGTCACGCAAGTAGAAAAACAGTGAACCCTTTGTGACAGAATGGCTCAATATTTAAAAAAAAGACCAATTAAAAAAATTATTTTTAGTCCAAAATGAGTAAAATGCAATCATAAGCAAAATTTGCTCTCAAAGGTGTACATAGCCTTTAAGAAAATGAGTGCAAAGTCAATACTGTTATGTCATGTTACAAGACAGCATCGGGGAAGTTCAGAATCTGGTTAATGCCTAATGACCCAGTGAAAGGCAAAAGCATTGAGCATTGCTCTCCTGAAATCAATGGAAGTTTTCAGGAACTACAGTATATACATGTACAGTATGTCACAGACTGTTCAATGCTTTTCCTTCACTTTACATAGCATTAAATTCTGGTAATCGCTGTATTAAAAGACAGGGATGACAAGATGCATTACGTGAGAGCCCTGCTCATGTGAGCTGTAAAGAATGGAGAGGAGATACAAGAAGACTCTGTAGGCCAGGTTATGGACTCTTTGCAAGAACTACGTTTTCAGTGGCTTTATAAAGTTTGGAGACCTGGAGAATGTTGAATGGATGGAAGCGAAAGGGTGAAGAGATGATCAGAGTAGAGAGAAGGTGGTGATTGACTACGCGGAGGTTGTGTGTGGGGTTATGGAGTATATGTGAATTAGAGAAGATATAAAGGATGAGGCAAAACTGAAGAGCTATGCAGTGAAAATTTTGAATCAGATTTTTTGTGTGATGGACATTCAGTTTAGTAACTAACAGAGGGGGAGATATTAGAGGATGTTTACAGGAGGAGAGGTAGATGAGAAGCATGAGTCTAGGATAGATTAGAGAGGCACTAAGGTGGCATACACATTAAACCCACCGATTTCTATAGGATCGTTGAATTTCAATACGCGGCCCACGGGTGAGATTCAAATTTTTAACAACAGGTTCCTTACTCAATGGCGGACACGCGTCGCCATGACACATGTTTACATGTGCATACACCATATATATGCAACACACATACACATAAATACACAATTTATACACTACACACACATACCACCCAACTTTTAAAAAGCCTAAGGAGCTAAACTATGGAATGGAAGAGCTCATCTCCAACTGCTGCTGTAATTTTAACAACTGGATCTGGAGAACCTGAGGGAACAGGCTGAATCCCATGCCTGAATACGGCAATACGCCCGATCATTCATTCTTCTGGGAGATGAGCCACTGTCAGGGGTGTCTAGCAAAACTTACTCCCCTCTTCCCATTGAAAACACATGCACGCTTAGCAGGACCGAGCCTGGGGGGTGCCCGGAGAAACAGCTGCTGACCAAACAAGCTTTTAATGGTGCATGGTGAAGGGACACGGAAAGGTGGATATTTCAATAGTCAAGCAAAGATAATTTCATTTGAGGCTACTTAGTTTTACTTTACTTTACACGTAAAAGGATATCAGTTACCAAATATTGTGATTTATACACGGGGCCTTTCACCCCCATTAGAAGAGGAGATGATCCCAACTGGGCCCCCTCTTGCCCTAGGCCCCATAGCAGTCGCATTGTCTGCCGCTATGGTAGTTACGCCCCTGTTCCCAATCATTGCCTGCTTGTTCAGCAGCATTTACATGCAGCAATCATTTCTTCATGAATCTCCATGAATATTGATTGTTTATTGGCAGCACATCCATCTTTACACCGGACAATGTTCTGCTGATAAAAGAGGATTTTATATGCCGTAACCGCAAAAGCGTCTTTCTTGTTTAGTGGGTGATCGGGAGCACATTTACATAGTTTGTTTATCAGGAACGAATATTCAGAATTGGCTCGATCCTTGGCTTCTGTGAAAGGGCTTCTACTTGGTAGTCAGGTAAAGTGCAGAATGGATAAGTCATCAGTATCTGATTGGTGTCTGACACCGGGGACCCCCGCCGATCAGATGCTTGAGAAGACACCAGTGCCTGTAGTAGCCTGGCAGCCTTCTCGCAGCCCCCCCTTGGCCACTATACATCTGTTACACGGCCTAGGCACAACTCAGCCCTATTGAAGTGAATAGGGCTGAGCTGCAGTACCAAGCATAGCTGATATACAATGTACGGCGCTGTGCTTGGTGAGCACGGAGTAGGCTACTGAGAGCGCCGGTGCCTTCTCAAACAGCTGATCGGCGGGGGTCCCAGATGTCGGACCCCCACCGATCAAATACTGGTGACCTATCTAGAGGATAGGTCATCAGTTTAAAAATATCAAGAAACCCCTTTAAAGGCCATATGCAGTTCCCAAGAACAGGGTTAGTGCAAAAGGGTTTGTTGTCATGTTAATTGCTTTAATGTAATGTCCCAATTTACTGTATTGTGCGTATAGTTCTTTATGCATATGTCAGGGTTAACTATTCTGACTCTTCTGACCCCTTCTAGGATGCTAGGAGATGGACTTAGGTCTGCCCTTAGTTTGGTGTGTGAGTGTTGTATGCTAACTGAGAAAGAGAGAAGAGCTCATATGTGTTCACTCCTCAGAAAACTAGGCCTGGGTCCCAAAGAACCATCATCTCTAAGACATTTACAGCAAGAATTGCTATTGCTACTTTAAAATACTCCAGAGAGAGAGAGAGAGAAGGAAGAACTAGAAGGTCCAGAATCTGCAAGGCTGTGCACTAGAGCCAGCCAGCAAGGTCCTGTGCTCCTTTAAAGCTGCTGCTGTGAAAGGGAACACCAGTGACAGGTTTGAGAAGGTCTGAAAGATTATCTGCTCATTAGTGAACTGACAGCATCTTTTGGTTTCACTTTGTCTGTGTGTTGCTTGTATGTCCACACCTCCTGTTCAGGTGTGGATCATGTGACCTTTACCTCCCCCTATTTAGTTTGACTTCACCCATCACTCCTTGCTCTGGATAGCTTCATTTGGTGTTGGAAGAGCTGGAGTGTGGTTCTAGTTGAAGTCCTGATCATCCATCATCCTTAGAAGTTAAGTGTTCCGCTTGTTGTGTTTTGTATTCCCCCCCCCCCTCTGTTTACTAGGCCTCAGTGAGACGCTGGTTCCTTCACCAGGGAAGGAGCGGGTTGTCTCTGCCCTGTCATTAAGTCTAGGGCATCTGAGGGCCACCAGGGTTTTCTAGGTTCCTGTGTATGGGCATCTCTACCATCGAGAGGTGCCCATACGGATAGGAGTTAGGGCCAGGAGCAGGGTTTCATAGGTGGTGACACTTTTCCTTCCCTAGCGGTGAGGCCTAGTGTCTTTTCCCTTCCGTCTTGTTGTCTTTTGGTGTTCTCCCCTACTACATCCGTGACAACACCCTTCCACATTTTGACATGGTTTTGGCCAGCTGTATCTTAATTCTGGACCCCTCAGCCTAGGAGTTTCCAGGAACCTTATTGCCAGCCTTAGATTCTGCAGAGAGAGATACTCTGGAAAGATAGAGGAATAGTGTAGTACAACCCCCATTATTGCTCATATCCATACATTTCTATTAATGAGGAGGAAATGCACTGTGCATTGTTTCGATCTGTGCTTTAAAAACGTTGGATTTACTACAACTCTCATTCTGTACTTTAGTAAAGAGAGACTTTTTTACCACTAGCCCGGTTACTGACTCCAGCACCATTCTACAGCCACGGCACCTACATCTTCTTGCACTCGTACTAGACTCATGACAACAAGGGCACCCCAACTACTATCAGGCAGGATCCCCAACATCAGGGTGCTCCCTCTTGTCACTGCCCCGGGCCTAGGGAGCAACAGTGCAAATAACTGTTGCAGCCAGAGCCACTATCACTCTCATCCTCCTCTCTGCTCCTCCTGTTCTTGTGGCACATAGTTTGGGTGGCCATATTCTAATATTCTGAAGAGAAACCAATACCAAAAAAGTAAAAAAAAATATAACATTCATCATTTTATGGATAGGCACTTTTAGTGGAACATTTTGAGCCTTTTAACATTTTTCCTTTAATTTTAAGATTGAATTTTCCATCTATGATGCTAATTCCAGCGCTGTTCTTTCACACTAGCCACAGACATCAAAGCCCCGTTGTTAACAATATCTCAGTAGTGTCTGGTGAAATCGAACCCTCCAAGGTGCTAAGGCTCCTTCATCCAGTTTCTCAACTTCTCCAGCTGTTGCAGCTTTTCACTTGCAACGTTTTTGGCCAGTCATATTCCAAAAAACCTCTCCATTTACAAAGCACAGTAGTCAGACATCACATCAGTTACAGCAATCCATCAGCGCCAAGGCTGTAAATATACGTTATAAGGGCTCCACCATTACAAATAGTCTGGCATGGACTGATAGGATGTATAAAGCTATGCCTAATTCCTTGCATTAATAATTTGTAGGTTATATCACCGGCCACACACTGACACATGACGGAGCAATCAGATCGGTGTCCAGGGTAATCACATATAGACTTTAAAATGGCTTTAATATTTGAAATGATTGCAGTTTAATCATTGTATTGTTTGCCGATGGATGCATTTCATAGTCGTATATGCTGGTCAATTTCCTAGGCCTCGTATACCCTAAGTGCATGCGAGGGAACCAGAGGATCTGGAAAAAATACACATGGACACAGTCAGACTTTAATCAAAACCATGGAGACCCAACTATTTCTGGAGATGTAAAGGCTTTTATCATATGGGTGATGTGAATATGAAGTTTTATTCTGCCAGATTTTGCTCAGAGAAAGTGCCCAGGACGAGGCTTCTCTGCTCTGAGTGACAGC
Organism: Bufo bufo; assembly: GCF_905171765.1. NCBI lineage: Eukaryota > Metazoa > Chordata > Amphibia > Anura > Bufonidae > Bufo > Bufo bufo. The sequence goes on from NC_053392.1 coordinate 67,583,144, forward strand.
TGTAGCATCCAACCAGGGGACCACTACAGCTGCCACTCAGAGGGGAGGGACTGGTGAGAAAAGATACGTTTGTCCTGCTCGCCTCGTTCCATAACTAGTGCCGTCAGCAGTTTAGCTGTCACGGACATATCGAGACATACGGACGTCCCCGCGACAGTGAGTGGCAGGAGATCTTTGAGACTGGCAACACATGGTTTGATTTAGCATGTTGACCTTGTGGATCAATAGGCGTCTGTGTTGTTTCTGGCCACACCCTTAACCTCCAGGTGTTGCTATTGTGGTCATTTAACTTTCCATATTTATAGTTGTTTCTCCCACAATGCTTTGCTTTTTTTAGCTTCAGTTGGACCTGTGGATAGCTGGTGTTTGGATCTCGGCTGAGTTCATGGTGCTGCCATAGCTTCTTGGAAGTTAAGTGTGACCTTTCCCTTTTGTATCTTGGCTTTTCTGTGTGTTGCATTTCTTTGTTGTTTTGTATTAGGCCTTAGGGAGACTCCCGTTCATCCTTTCCTTTGGAGGAACAGGATGTCTCATTCCTGTTATTAGTACCTGGGTCCTTTTGAGTTTAATAGGATAGGTATTGCTGTGTATGAACTCACCTACCTCTGGGGTCTGTTCATACTGGTAGTCAGTCAGGGCTTTGAGTAGGGTTTTCACTAGGAGGTGTCCATCTTCCATTCCTAGTTTTCAGTCTTTATTTCCTTTCCCCTTTCCCTCCTAGAGTGTGACATTAGCATGGTCAAAAGTGTTCACAGACTCCCTTTAACTTTTAAAGACTCTACTACCGATGACCTATCCTCTGGATTAAAAATGCATATGTGAGAGCAGCACAATGTCCCTTCCAGACCATCCACAGCAGCCACTCCATTTCAACAGCATAAAAATAAAATTAACGGCAGCATATCCTCCATGGTTTTCTTTTTTCAAAGTGAGTCTATAAAAAGTACAAACTGCAAAAATAGTCCAACATTTCGACTAATACATAGTCTTTATCAATGCTTGAAAAAGATTTAGTATTAGTTGAAACGTTGCACTATTTTTGCACTTTGTACTTATTATGGACCCACTTTGAACAAAGAAAACCATGGAGGATATGCTGCCATCAATTTTATTTTTATGCTATCCTCTAGATAGGTCATCAGAATCTGATTGGCGGGGCTCCGACACCTGGAACACCTGCCAATTAGCTGTTTGAGAAGGCACTGGCACTCGCAGTAGCGGTACAGCTTTTTCTCAGCTTAGTCTAGGCTGTGTGATGTCATGTTCACCGGTCACATGGCCAAGGCACAGCTCAGGCCCATTGAAATGAATGGGACTTAGCTGCGATACCAAGCACACTGGCTATTAAATGGATGGCGCTGTGCTTGGTGAGCAGGGAGAAGGCTGCAGTACCACTAAGGGCACAGGTGTCTTCTCAAACAGTTGATTGGTGAGGGTCTCGGGTATCGGACCCCCATTGATCAGATACAAATGGCCTATCCAGAGGAGTAAAGTAGTAAATTCTCGCAAAACCCTTTTGATTGTATTATTTAAAAGATGATAACCCAACAAGCTCATTATTACCATAGACAATACATTATAGAGAAACAATAGGGAGTGTTTTAGATCTACCATTGTCCTTTTAAAGGGGAACCACTTGTGTGACACCTCTCTACAGATGTCTTAAACCTGGATATAAATTGTTCAGGGCTTAGAAAATTTGTTTTATTTTCTATGTGGATTTATGCCATGTCTTATGTAGATATGTGTAATATAATGTATATATTATATATGACAGATAATGTATACATCTGTGGTCTACAAAAGTATCATGTTAATGTGATAAAATAAGACTGAAAATTGTTAATAAAGAAACATCTGATTTAAAAAAAAAGAAAATTTGTTTTATATTCATTTTATAGTAATGAAACCTAGACACTATGTAGACCTAGACACTGGAGGTAGCTCTTAAAGTCATCAGCCAAGAACTTTGTTTTAGCTATAAGTGTTGTCTGACATTACCTAAGCTTTCCTATGAAATAAAACGACGTTACAGAACTGCTTAAATATCAATTGCTTAAAGTGTACTTAAACTTTAAGATGACTTTTCAGGATATATTGTTGTGTGTGTACAGGAGTAATAACACTGTTGTTAGCCATTATATTAGTTTTTTTCTGCATTTTTTAAACAGTTTTCCGCTCTGCAGGCTTCATCTCTTCTAAATGTCAGTTCTCCATGAGGGCAATGGGGCCTACTAGCTGATATGATGTCTTCCATAGAAAGCTCTCACTCACAATTACTCAGATGCACCTTATAGAGAGAGGTGGACTAGAGTAGATGCTAACTGGAGAAAGAAGACTTATTCTCTGGCCCTTTGAATGTATGCAAAGTTGTGTGTAAAGTAAGTGAATATTTAATAATTAATAATTATTGTTGCCATTGTTCTCTTTAGCAGTGAACAGATCTATTGATACAACAGATAGGGTGGGGGAATACAAAATCTCCATGGCCTTCTTGCCATCCTGCGTTGCGACATCCAATAGGCTCCTTGACAGACTAGTTGTAAGTAGCACTGTGTAATCTACCGCAGGATTTACAAAGGAACAGCTGGGCTTTTCCATCCTTCTTCATCCCTTTATTGGAATACTGCCATTGCTAATTCCAATAATAACGCTATATGAGGGGATTACTAATAAGCAATTCACTAATACCTTCCTATAGGTTCATGCTCTAGTGATAGCTTAGAGTTCTAGGATTCCCAGCAGGCCATGTTTTAAGGATTTCCTCTGGTTTTTATCTGGGTCTTAGTTCATAGGAATTATAGTTTGTTATTACAGTGTTTGCAAGCGGCAACCATCATTATCTTCCATCACAGTTACATACTTTAGGTTGTCACCTTGAAACACAGGTCACTTCTTGGACTAGAGCTCAGCTTGAAGCACTTCCACCTCCCTGCCCTCCCTCTTCATAATTTTGCTTCTGAACTGTCAGTTACCCTGGAATCCCATCTCTTGTGCATTGTCCTCTCATAACCCGTATTGGAGGATACAAAATGAATCGCTGAGAAACAGTTGTAAATTATATCTGAAGTCTATGACAGCTCCTATGTGACATAGATTTTGATGTGTGACACGCGGGCGGCACAATTTGTCAATGCCAAAATCAGTTTCAAAGAAAGCACACTGGCAGATAGGGTAGGTGCTCGGAAACATAACTATACCTTTCTTATAAAAATACAACACTCTAACCCTGAGAAATGCTTCTTTTTATGCTGGAGCACTGTGGGCAGTGTGGCAGGTGCAGCACTATGAAGTGCCTTTTGCGCTGTGGCATTAGAAGAATTTTGATATCTCTGACTTTTAGTCTAACCAGACTGTCTATTACTCTGTAATTCCGCTAGCCCCCTTCTATGGAAACAGTAGGTTTAAAGAGCACACCAAATGCTTCAAATAACTTCTTTATTAACTTCAACTTTTCTTCATATATAACACTGCCGCCTTAGCAGCAGATAGTCCATGTTCAAAACACGAGTTGAAAAGATATCACAAAATGGCGGTATGCATAAGATGGTGGTTCAACTGTTCAACCTTGTCATTCAACATAAAATGGTGGATATATTTCTCTCTTGAGTATCTGTACTGTCACTTTAAATTATTTAAGCACTTTATGATCTCTCTGAGAGGTATATCTGAGGTCTAACATAGGCTACTTTCACACCTGCGTTAGGTGCGGATCCGTCTGGTATCTGCACAGACGGATCCGCACCTATAATGCAAACCCTTGTCTCCGTTCAGAACGGATCCGTTTGCATTACCATGAACAAGAAAAAAAAAGAAAATTTTTTTTTTTTTGTTCATGATAATGCAAACGGATCCTTTTTGACTTACATTGAAAGTCAATTGGAAGCGGATCCATTTTCAATTGCACCATATTGTGTCAGTGAAAACGGATCCATTCCAATTGACTTACATTGTAAGTCAGGATGGATCCGTTTGGCTCCGCATCGTCAGGCGGACATCAAAATTGGTGTCCGCCTCCAGAGCGGAATGGAGGCTGAACGGAGGCAAACTGATGCATTCTGAACGGATCCTTATCCATTCAGAATACATTGGGGCAAAACTGATTCGTTTTGGGCTGCTTGTGAGAGCCCTGAAACGGATCTCACAAGCGGACCCAGAAACGCCAGTGTGACAGTAGCCTAATAGTTCACTTGCAGTATGCAGTTAGCAGTGACTATTTGCAGATTGGTTGAGTATGATCTGGTATGGTTAGATGCAATTTGGATTGCAATATGGAATCTGTATGCTTGCAATGTGAAACTTGCAATTGAATTTGTATAGTTGCAATTGGTGGAACTGTAAGTAAACACATATATATCTAGTTCAGTATACAGTTCTAAACACAATACTAACAATATGAACATTATATAACTTGTTTAAATACCTATATTGGCCTCTTGTTTCCATAAAACTCAGCTCTCAGTGGAGAGAATGTCTCTTCAGCTCCTGTCTCTGGTGAATAATGATTCTAGCAGCAGGAGCTGGGGGAATTCCCAGACAGGCTGTCTGTGAGGCTGGCTGTGATTGGTGAATACTCTTGCTGTATGAGAAGCTGGCTGTGATTGGTCTAGACTTCTGCCCAGTAACACCAGATTAACTCTATGCTTTCTGTTGTTTCTGCTGTGTCACTGAGTTTACGTTACATTACAAAATAAATCTTAAAGGCATATTATCTTTTTCTGCTTCTGTGAACACTAAATATAACAGTTATATGACATCCAAAACATGATGTCACAGTAAATAACTCTGCTTTTGTCTTTAACACATATACATAGAAGCTGTATTTAGGTTATTGGCAGGTCTGGCTATATACACATATAAGCTATATTAGCAACCTAGGACAGGTCCTAGCTTGCCAGCTACAAGCAGGTCCACTCCATCTGATGTCACCTCCAAATTTAGTTTTAAAGTAAACATACTGCCATGTTGGATAGGAACATAGCTCTGACTTTCTTGTGAAAATCCGTTACTATGAGCCTGAGAAATGCTAATTTTAAAGGGAGTCTGTCACTTAATTTTCACCATTATAACTAACAACACTGCCCCATAGAAGATTGCAAACGCTTTCCAAGCATACATGTGTTTACTATGTGTCTGTATTCCATGTCCAGGAAAATTACTTTTAGGACTCATTCAGACGGCCGTATGTTTTGTTCCACACACGTTCCACATTTTACGGAATGGGTGCGGACCCATTCATTTCAATGGGACTGCAAAAGATGTGGACAGCACACCGTGTGCTGTCCGCATTTGTTGTTCCGTTCCGCGGTGCCGCAAAAAAAGATGCCCAGCTGAAAGTGAAAGTAAAAACAGCTTTTACTCCTGACTCGATTTCTAACGGCTATATCTTCTGATATAGTAGATATAATGCTGTGGTTCTGGTACAGTTTGAAAGGTTGGAATGCCAGCTTTCAAACAATGTCAAGATCCTATATCTAGCTAGTACCAATCTCTCCTCTTCACTCTGGTTTTCTTTGGGCACTTGGAGCACCAGAGCTGTGCACTTAGGAGCTGTTTTCCAGCAGAAAATGCTTTTCCTGGACATGGAATACAGACACATAGTACACACAGGTATGCTTGGGATGTGTCTGCAATCTTCTGTGGTACAGTGCTCTTAGTTATATTGGTGAAAATTAGGTGACAGTCTTCCTTTAACCTCTTGGGGACACATGACGTACCGGTACATCATGATGTCCTGATACTTAAGGACACATGACGTACCGGTACGTCATGTGTAGTTCCGATCACCGCCGCGCGGCGAGTGGTGATCGGAACTGGGTGCCTGCTGAAATCAATCAGCAGGCACCCTGGGACAATGGGTCAATTCAGACCTGCGGTTTGGGTCGTTTCCGGGGGATCGGGCTGCAGTGGCTATCGGGTCCCTGTGCTGCTGTGACGAGGACCCAATAGCAGGGAAGGCAGCACAAGGCCTTCCTTAGGCATCGGGGCTGCCTTCCGGTGAAGAGCCTTGGAGATCCAGCCCCCTGAATCTCACAGGCAGGAAGCTGTATGAGTAATACACACTGTATTACTCATACAGCCAATGCATTCCAGTACAGAAGTCTTGGAATGCATTGTAAGGGGGATCAGACCCCCAAAAGTTAAAGTCCCAAAGTGGGACAAAAAATAAAGTGCAAAAAAAAAGGTTTAAAAAATTAAGTCTTCCCCCCCAAAAATTAAAAGTTTAAAGTAAAAACTAACCAAAATGTCATTTTCCCCAAATAAAATAAAACAAATTGGTAACATATAGGGGGGGAAAAAGTTGACATATTAGGTATCACCGCGTCCGTATCGACTGGCTCTATAAACATATCACATGACCAAATCCCTCAAAAAAAAAAAACTGTGCTAATTAAACAATTTTTTGGTCACCTTACATCACTAAAAGTACAACAGAAAGCTAACAAAAAGGCGTATGCCCACCAAAATAGTACCAATCTAACCGTCACCTCATCCCGCAAAAAATCATCCCCTACCTAAGACAATCGGCCAAAAAATAAAAAAAACTATGGCTCAGAATATGGAGACACTAAAACATCATTTTTTTGTTTTAAAAAAGCTGTTATTGTGTAAAAATTAAGTAAATAAAAAAAGTATACATATTAGGTATCGTCGCGTCCGTAATAACCTGCTCTATAAAAATATCACATGACCTAACCCCTCAGGTAAACACTGAAGAAAAAAAAAAAAAAAACGGTGTAAAAAAAGCAATTTTTTGTCACCTTACATCACAAAAAGTGTAATCGCATGTGATCAAAAAGTCGTATGCACCCCAAAATAGTGCCAATCAAACCGTCATCTCATCCCTCAAAAAATTAGACCATACCTAAGGTAATCGTCCAAAAACTGAAAAAACTATGGCTCTCAGACTATGGAGACACTAAAACATGATTTTTTGTTTAAAAAATGAAATCATTGTGTAAAACTTACATAAATAAAAAAATATATACATATTAGGTATCGCCGTGTCCGTAATAACCTGCTCTATAAAAATATCACATGACCTAACACCTCAGGTGAATACTGTAAACGGTGTAAAAAAAAGCAATTTTTTGTCACCTTACATCACAAAAAGTGCAATAGCAAGCGATCAAAAATTCATACTCACCCCAAAATAGTGCCAATCAAACCTCCATCTCACCCCACAAAAATCATACCCTACCCAAGATAATCGCCCAAAAACTGAAAAAACTATGGCATCAGACTATGGAGACACTAAAGAATCATTTTAAAAAAAAATGCTTTGTTATGCAAAACTGAAACAAACAACCAAACATATTTGGTATTGTCGCATCCGTGACAACCTGCTCCATTAAAATACCACATGATCTAACCTGTCAGATGAATTTTGTAAATAACAAAAAATAAAAACATTGCCAAAACAATTATTTCTTGTTACCTTGCCTCACAAAAAGTGTAATATAGAGCAACCAAAAATCATATGTACCCTAAAATAGTACCAACAAAACTGCCACCCTATCCCGTAGTTTCTAAAATGGGGTCACTTTTTTGGAGTTTCTACTCTAGGGGTACATCAGGGGGGCTTCAAATGGGACATGGTGTCAAAAAACCAGTCCAGCAAAATCTGCCTTCCAAAAACCGTATGGCATTCCTTTCCTTCTGCGCCCTGCCGTGTGCCCGTACAGCAGTTTACAACCAAATATGGGTTGTTTCTGTAAACTACAGAATCAGACCCATAAATATTGAGTTTTGTTTGGCTGTTAAACCTTGCTTTGTAACTGGAAAAAAAATATTAAAATGGAAAATCTGCAAAAAAAGTGAAATTTTAAAATGTTATCTCTATTTTCCATTAATTCTTGTGGAACACCTAAAGGGTTAACAAAGTTAGTAAAATCAGTTTTGAATACCTTGAGGGGTGTAGTTTGTAAAATAGGGTCATTTTGGGGTGGTTTCTATTATGTAAGCCTCATGACTTCAGTCCTGAACTGGTCCTTAAAAAGTGGGTTTTTGAAAATTTCAGAAAGATTTTAAGATTTGCTTCTAAACTTCTAAGCCTTGTAACGTCCCCAAAAAATAAAATGTCATTCCCAAAATGATCCAAACATGAAGTAGACATATGGGGAATGTAAAGTAATAACTATTTTTGTAGGTATTACTATGTATTATAAAAGTAGAAAAATTTAAACTTGGCAATTTTCAAATTTTTTAAAATTTTTGGTAAATTTGGTATTTTTGTATAAATAAAAATGATTTTTTTTTACTCCATTTTACCAGTGTCATGAAGTACAATATGTCACGAAAAAACTATCTCAGAATGGCCTAGATAAGTAAAAGCGCACTTAAACTGACACTGGTCAGATTTGCAAAAAATGGCCTGGTCCTTAAGGTGAAATAAGACTGTGTCCTTAAGGAGTTAAGGGGTTAAATATTTTGCAAAGAAACTTTTATCAGCACCTTGGGGCCCCTCCATTTAGTGTACTATAGCTCCACTAGTCACATAGGCCAACGCCTCCCCCTCTTGGTTGATTGACAGCCCCGGAGATTTCAGTGCCAGAAGTGATGATGTAGGGGAAGCCAGGTGCACCAAATAGAGCGGATCTGCCCACAGTGCACTGATATAAAAACATAAAGAAGTATTTCTCAGGTTTAGAGGACCAGAATTTCACAATAACGGTATGTTACTAATTTTGCCAGACTTTTTGCTAAGACTGCTGTATGGAATGCCGTTCTTTAGTAAATAGACCCCTTTGTGTTGTTAGAGTGAAGGCTTCTCCAGGGGTTTCTAGGCTCAGAAGTCCCCGAGCCTGTTAACTCTGCATTATGTTGGAAACAGTGAGAGGGTGATCACACTTTACACTCTCATAAATGTGTGATATGTCTGTGCATGATCTGGACTGCTATGTGAATGCACTCCTATGTGAAGTTAACTCAAGAAAAACAATGGTATAATAGTCAATGGATGGTAGTCAGAAATAGTTGTCCCATAGGAACTTCATAAAGTAGTCTACAGCAGAGAGCTCCTGCTCTGGTGGACTAAACATCACCGTGTCTTACATGGTGAACCATACAGTTTATTGGACTTTGCGTGTAATGCTACTTTTCTACTGTAGTGATATGACCACTGGTGTGGCTGCATGGATCTTCCCTCATCGATAACTGCAAGCATTAGAGAAGTAGGACCCACAGTGGTCAGGTAGTTGATAGGGTAACTTGACCTAAGATGAGTTGTCCATATGGGACACCCCCGTTAACTGCCTTCAGGCCCCACACTCGTCCTCGTTGTTGAACATGTTCCCTTTCACAACACATTGTAATAGTATGGCATGGAGATCAGATACTTCCCGTATCATGCCGTACTGTTACAGTGTAGTTCTGACATGAACACAGGAGCCATCTCATTTAACCCTTTAGATGTAGCAGTCAAAGCTCATCAGCATAAGGCAACTGCATGCTGCCTTGTCAGTAGGTAGCCTAACAAAGGCCTAACATGAGCATTAATTAGTCCTTGAGGCAACCTGTCAGTGTATTCCCCTAGCAAAACTGAAAAACAGAAGCCTGTTAAAATAAAAAAAATCCCAAGTAAAATCAATATAATGTCCCCCTTTCCCTAAACTAAAATGTACAAACGAAACCAAATAAAAATTTTATATTGCTGTAATCATTAATTTTTTATACTGTACGGTGATCCTAAAACGCTAAGACAATTTTCTCTTTATGTTTTATAACGTTAATAAATGCTATAATGTACCATAAAATGTTACCTGTTCTCCACGCCAGCCCTCCGCCCTAGCTGCATTCACTGATTACGACTAGCCTCAAGAAGACAATGGCTTTCGGTGACAGTTAGAGAAAGAAAATGTCTGTTCTGATGGAACATCCTCCGTCTGTCAGAAATCTGTTAGATCTTTCTCTCTAGTGATCGTCATCATTACTGCCATGTGTAAGGGGTATTACTAGAGAAGCACTCCACAGGTTTTACACTAAAGTTCCAGTATGGACAAGAGAACAGTGTAAAATCGAGACCTTACTATTGTCTGTGTGTTTGGTGCAACTAATCTGCATGCGTTGCACGCAGCATTTATTGTCCGGCTGAAACTTCACACTCATGCTGGAAACCAGATCCTATTAAAAGTGGTGAACAACTGGAGATCGATAGGAAAATTTGCCAAATTCACTGCCTTGAGATTTCAGGACCAGGCGTGATAAAAGACTATCAAAGAGGTGGGAGCACAGCCAACAGAGGGGGGTGCAGCCAGCAGAAAAAAAGTGAGTGGAGCCTCTGGCTGCAACGCGGCACAACGACAACACCCCCATTGCACCAAGAAGCTAATTTACATACCATAAAAACGTGTACAGCAATCGGTGAGTGACAGCTATCTCTGTATACAGACTTAGACAGAGAATTCTATCAATCACTGATAACACCTTCCCATGTACAGCTATCAGTAACTGACATCTACATATGTATACACACTGACACAGAGAATGCTATCAATCACTGATAACACCTCCCCTGTGTACAGCTATCAGTAACTGACAGCTGTCTATATATACACACTTTACACAGAGAATGCTATCAATCACTAATAACACCTCCCCAGTGTACAGTTATCAGTGACTGACAGCTATCTTTGTATACACACTTACACAGAGAATGCTATCAATCACTGATAACACCGTCCCATGTACAGCTATCAGTAACTGACATCTACATATGTATACACACATATACAGAGAATGCTATCAATTACTGATAACACCTCCCCTGTGTACAGCTATCAGTAGTTGACAGCTGTCTATATATACACACTGACACAGAGAATGCTATCAATCACTGATAACACTTTCCCCTGTGTACAGTTATCAGTGACTGACAGCTATCTATGTATACACACTTACACAGAGAATGCTATCAATCACTGATAACACCTTTATTGTGTACAGCTATCAGTGACTGACAGCTATGTCTGTATACACATTTACACAGAGAATGCTATCAATCACTGATAACACCTTCCTTGTGTATAGCTATCAGTGACTGACAGATATCTCTGTATACACACTTAAACAGAGAATGTTATCAATCACTGATAACACCTCCACCGTCTACAACTGAAGTCAGAAAAAGCTGAGATTTATATGCATAAACAAGTTTTACTGAATCCTTTCCCACAAAACTATATATCAATCTGTGCAGTTTTCCCTGCTCTATAACCTGCTGTTTTCAGATTGCACTGCGTCTCTTGGTGACATGTCCTCTTAAAACGGGTTGGCCCATTTGGGATATTGATGGCATATCGCTGGAATATGCCTTCAGTGTCAGACAGGACCGGGTCCCACCTCTGGGACCCACTTCTGTCTCTCCAATGGAAAAGAGAGAACACTGCGCATGCGCAGCACATTCTTCATTCATCTCTATGAGACTTCCAAAAACAGCCCAGCTATTTTTAGAAGTCCCATTGTAGCTGGCAAGCTAGGACCTGTCCTAGGTTGCTAGTATATCTTATATGTGTATACAGCTAAACCTTCTAATAACCTTAATACACTTCCTATGTTTATGTGTTAAAGACAAAAGCAGAGTTATTTACTGTGACATCATGTTTTGGATGTCATATAACTGTTATATATTTTGTGTTCACAGAATCTGAAAAAGATAATATGCCTTTAAGATTCATTTTGTAATGAAAGGTAAGCTTAGTGACACAGTAGAAACAGCAGAAAGTATAGTGTTAATCTGTTGTTGCTGGGCAGAAGTCTAGACCAATCACAGCCAGCTTCTCATACAGCAAGAGTTTTCACCAATCACAGCCAGCCTCACACACAGCCTGTCTGGGAATTCCCCCAGCTCCTGCTGCTAGAATCATTATTCACCAGAGACAGGAGCTTAAGAGACATTCACTCCACTGAGAGCTAAGTTTATGGGAACAAGAGGCCAATATAGGTATTTAAAACAGTTATACACTGCTCAAAAAAATAAAGGGAACACTTAAACAACACAATGTAACTCCAAGTCAATCACACTTCTGTGAAATCAAACTGTCCACTTAGAAAGCAACACTGAGTGACAATCAATTTCACATGCTGTTGTGCAAATGGGATAGACAACAGGTGGAAATTATAGGCAATTAGCAAGACACCCCCAATAAAGGAGTGGTTCTGCAGGTGGTGACACAGACCACTTCTCAGTTCCTATGCTTCCTGGCTGATGTTTTGGTCACTTTTGAATGCTGGCGGTGCTTTCACTCTAGTGGTAGCATGAGACGGAGTCTACAACCCACACAAGTGGCTCAGGTAGTGCAGCTTATCCAGGATGGCACATCAATGCGAGCTGTGGCAAGAAGGTTTGCTGTGTCTGTCAGCGTAGTGTCCAGAGCATGGAGGCGCTACCAGGAGACAGGCCAGTACATCAGGAGACGTGGAGGAGGGCAACAACTCAGCAGCAGGACCGCTACCTCCGCCATTGTGCAAGGAGGAACAGGAGGAGCACTGCCAGAGCCCTGCAAAATGACCTCCAGCAGGCCAGAAATGTGCATGTGTCTGCTCAAACGGTCAGAAACAGACTCCATGAGGGTGATATGAGGGCCCGATGTCCACAGGTGGGGGTTGTGCTTACAGCCCAACACCGTGCAGGACGTTTGGCATTTGCCAGAGAACACCAAGATTGGCAAATTCGCCACTGGCGCCCTGTGCTCTTCACAGATGAAAGCAGGTTCACACTGAGCACATGTGACAGACGTGGCAGAGTCTGGAGACGCCGTGGAGAATGTTCTGCTGCCTGCAACATCCTCCAGCATGACCGGTTTGGCATTGGGTCAGTAATGGTGTGGGGTGGCATTTCTTTGGAGGGCCACACAGCCCTCCATGTGCTCGCCAGAGGTAGCCTGACTGCCATTAGGTACCGAGATGAGATTCTCAGACCCCTTGTGAGACCATAGGCTCTATCCACCAACGTCACGTTGCACCACAGACTGTCCAGGAGTTGGCAGATGCTTTAGTCCAGGTCTGGGAGGAGATCCCTCAGGAGACCGTCTGCCACCTCATCAGGAGCATGCACAAGGCATTGTAGGGAGGTCATACAGGCACGTGGAGGCCACACACACTACTGAGCCTCATTTTGACTTGTTTTAAGGACATTACATCAAAGTTGGATCAGCCTGTAGTGTGTTTTTCCACTTTAATTTTGAGTGTGACTCCAAATCCAGACCTTCATGGGTTGAAAAATTAGATTTCCATTTTTAAATTTTTGTGTGATTTTGTTGTCAGCACATTCAACTATGTAAAGAACAAAGTATTTCAGAAGAATATTTAATTAACTCAGATCTAGGATGTGTTATTTTTGTGTTCCCTTTATTTTTTTGAGCAGTGTATAATGTTCATATTGTTAGTTTTGTGTTTAGAACTGTATACTGAACTGGATATATATGTGTTTACTTACAGTTCCACCAATTGCTAATACAATTGCAATTGCAACCATACAATTGCAAATACAAATTGCAAGCATACAAACCAGATTCCATACAAATTGCATACAAACTGCAAACTGCTCATACCATATCATAAGCAATTGCATACTGCAAACTGCAAACCAAGTTGAGCAAGCAGAACTATTAGTTAGACCTCAGATATACCTCTCAGAGAGATCATAAAGTGCTTAAATAACTTAAAGTGAGAGTACAGATACTCAAGAGAGAAATATATCCACCATTTTGTGTTGAATGACAAGATTGAACAGTTAAACCACCATCTTAATCATACCGCCATTTTGTGATATCTTTTCAACACGTGTTATGTACATGGACTATCTGCTGCGGAGGCGGCAGTGTTATATGAAGAAAAGTTGAAGTTAATAAAGAAGTTATTTCAAGCATTTGGTGTGCTCTTTAAACCTACTGTTTCCATAGAACGGTGCTAGAGGAATTACAGAGTAATATACAGTCTGATTAGACTAAAAGTCAGAGATACCAAAATTCTTCTAATGCCACAGCGCAAAAGGCACTTCATAGTGCTGCGCCTGCCACACCCTTTGCGGTGAATGGAGAGTGCACCACACAATCATGGTCACCTGTCCATTCGCCTCTAGAGGACTGCCAGAAATAGCAGAGATGGGAGTCAGTCCTAGATGTGGGACCAACAGCTATATGACATTGATGGCATATCATAGCGATATGCCGTCAATATTCAAGATGGGCCAACCCCTTTAAGAGGTTGCTCTGGTTTACAGAATTGATGGTCTTTCTATAGGATTAATATCAGATCGTGGAAAGCTGACTTTCAGCACCTCTACCAATCATTTGATTGAGGGGGCAATAGTGCTCTAGTAAGGGCCCCACCCCTTTTCATTGTTTCTTAGGCACAGGTCCATACATGTAGTGGCTGCGCCTGGTATTACAGCTCCTTATCACAGTGCCATGGCATCACTGTAAGTGGTCTTCTAAGGTGTCTTATAATAGCAGCCAGTCTTCAAGTCAGAGCAGAAATGTTCCATCTGGATGCAATGTTATTCCCTTACCTAGATACCTGTAACGTCATGAAAGTACAAACAGTAAATTGTAGAGAATATGTTCTGGAAAACAGTGCAGCCAGTCTTTCTGCAAGAAATTGTGAGAAAATAAAAATGAAGTCTTTTTTAATGTTTTCAGTTGACGTCATCCTCAATGTTTTACAAGTCTCTGAGTGGAGCAAGAAAATAATTAGCCTGGTGGCTGGTAACATGTCGTTTGCTGCATACCGCCACTCCGAAACTTCCACATAAATAATTCTTTCAGCTGTTCGGAGGTTCGCCTTCAATAGCTTCATGGTTTAACGGCTGTAAATTGATGCCAGGTATTTTCCAGGTATTTTCCATTCTCAGACGCCATGGCATGATCTTCAGCCATATGTATCTAGCAATGCTACTCTATGATTTATACCCGATGGATTTTCATTAAGGCATGCTTATTGGGACCTGTTTAATAAAAACATGGCTAAAAATTAATTGTATATTATATCATAAAGTGGATGTGAATAAGCCCTGGAGTCTCCATAGGGGATTTGAGATGTGTGGTAAATGACTTAATGACGTCTGATATGCTGAAAACTGAGATTTAAAGGGTAACTAAACATTTATTGAAAAATAGAAGGTGCAGAATTGCGCACTCACAATTGCACTTTCATTGGCTGTACTCAGCTTTTCAAGCATCTGAAGCGGGGGCATAACTAGAAAAGGTTGGACCCCATAGCAAATTTCTGAACAAGCCACCTCCTCTGTCAACTTCCTGCAACCCCCTTCCCGCCGCTAGTCAAGACCGCCCACACTCGCAATTTAACCCTCCCTCTCATTCAATAGTAACCCCCTTAGTGCCCCCTTCACAGTAATGTCCCCTTAGGGCCCCATACAGTAGAATGCCGTTTAGGGCTGTATTTACAATAAGGCACCTGAGGACATGTGCCTAGGGTGCCAAGAAGTGGAGGGGGACAGCAAATTATATATACACTCAGCTAAAGAATTATTAGGAACACCTGTTCTATTTCTCATTAATGCAATTATCTAGTCAACCAATCACATGGCAGTTGCTTCAATGCATTTAGGGATGTGGTCCTGGCCAAGACAATCTCCTGAACTCCAAACTGAATGTCAGAATGGGAAAGAAAGGTGATTTAAGCAATTTTGAGCGTGGCATGGTTGTTGGTGCCAGACAGGCCGGTCTGAGTATTTCACAATCTGCTCAATTACTGGGATTTTCACGCACAACCATTTCTAGGGTTTACAAAGAATGGTGTGAAAAGGGAAAAATATCCAGTATGCGGCAGTCCTGTGGGCGAAAATGCCTTGTGGATTCTAGAGGTCAGAGGAGAATGAGCCGACTGATTCAAGCTGATAGAAGAGCAACGTTGACTGAAATAACCACTCGTTACAACCGAGGTATGCAGCAAAGCATTTGTGAAGCCACAACACGCACAACCTTGAGGCGGATGGGCTACAACAGCAGAAGACTCCACCGGGTACCACTCATCTCCACTACAAATAGGAAAAAGAGGCTACAATTTGCACGAGGTCACCAAAATTGGACTGTTGAAGACTGGAAAAATGTTGCCTGGTCTGATGAGTCTCGATTTCTGTTGAGACATTCAAATGGTAGAGTCCGAATTTGGCGTAAACAGAATGAGAACATGTATACATCCTCTGATGGCTACTTCCAGCAGGATAATGCACCATGTCACAAAGCTCGAATCATTTTAAATTGGTTTTTTGAACATGACAATGAGTTCACTGTACTAAAATGGCCCCCACAGTCACCAGATCTCAACCCAATAGAGCATCTTTGGGATGTGGTGGAACGGGAGCTTCGTGCCCTGGATGTGCATCCCTCAAATCTCCATCAACTGCAAGATGCTATCCTATCAATATGGGCCAACATTTCTAAAGAATGCTATCAGCACCTTGTTGAATCAATGCCACATAGAATTAAGGCAGTTCTGAAGGCAAAAGGGGGTCCAACATCGTATTAGTATGGTGTTCCTAAAAATTCTTTAGGTGAGTGTATATATACACTGCTCAAAAAAATAAAGGGAACACAAAAATAACACATCCTAGATCTGAATTAATTAAATATTCTTCTGAAATACTTTGTTCTTTACATAGTTGAATGTGCTGACAACAAAATCACACAAAAATAAAAAAATGGAAATCACATTTTTCAACCAATGGAGGTCTGGATTTGGAGTCACACTCAAAATTTAAGTGGAAAAACACACTACAGGCTGATCCAACTTTGATGCAATGTCCTTAAAACAAATCAAAATGAGGCTCAGTAGTGTGTGTGGCCTCCACGTGCCTGTATGACCTCCCTACAACGCCTGTGCATGCTCCTGATGAGGTGGCGGACGGTCTCCTGAGGGATCTCCTCCCAGACCTGGACTAAAGCATCTGCCAACTCCTGGACAGTCTGTGGTGCAACGTGACGTTGGTGGATAGAGCGAGACATGATGTCCCGGATGTGCTCAATTGGATTCAGGTCTGGGGAACGGGCGGGCCAGTCCATAGCATCAATGCTTTCGTCTTGCAGGAATTGCTGACACACTCCAGCCACATGAGGTCTAGCATTGTCTTGCATTAGGAGGAACCCAGGGCCAACCGCACCAGCATATGGTCTCACAAGGGGTCTGAGGGTCTCATCTCGGTACCTAATGGCAGTCAGGCTACCTCTGGCGAGCACATGGAGGGCTGTGCGGCCCTCCAGAGAAATGCCACCCCACACCATTACTGACCCAATGCCAAACCGGTCATGCTGGAGGATGTTGCAGGCAGCAGAACGTTCTCCACGGCGTCTCAAGACTCTGTCACGTCTGTCACATGTGCTTAGTGTGAACCTGCTTTCATCTGTGAAGAGCACAGGGCGCCAGTGGCGAATTTGCCAATCTTGGTGTTCTCTGGCAAATGCCAAACATCCTGCACGGTGTTGGGCTGTAAGCACAACCCCCACCTGTGGACGTCGGACCCTCATATCACCCTCATGGAGTCTGTTTCTGACCGTTTGAGCAGATCCGAGGCCTGCTTGTGACACACAGGTAGATGTTTGAACTAGATGCACAGCGGGAATGCTAAGCTGCTGCTGTATACAAAAATTTTGCATATCCAGCAGCCACTCAGCTGTCCCACCTAGCATCTTATATAACTAATTAGCCCACAGTTCTTAGGGTTCGGCTTAGGGTACAGCTACGCGACGACACTGGTCAAGTGACAGCTGTAGCGGTGATCCCTTAAAAATGAATGGGAACGCAGCACCAGTCGCAAGAAATCCAGCAGTGTTAAGTTTCTTGCAAATGGCATGGCGATCCCATTCATTTCTAATCACTCTACGGTCCTGGCCGCAACAGCTGTTGTGTGACCAGTGTCAATGTGTAGCCGTACCCTAAACGGCGATCTTGTCCTTGTCTGTTGCCAATGTATTCTGAGTTTTTTTTAAAGATGAGAGCAAAGTCTAAAGGCCCTTTACACTGTCCGAGAATCCGCTAGATAATCGCTAATGAGTGTTCCTTTATCTGGCCGTGTAAAAGTGCCGCCGATTACCCGTTCATCGGGTAGTAATAGATCATTCATGCGGACACAAAAATCTTCGTTTGCCAGCAGCAAATTGTGCTGTGTAAACAGCATCTGCTGCCGGCAGACAACGAGTCAGTATGGGGAAGAGCAATGTCATTCGCGATCGCTCCTCCCCATACTGTGGGGGAGATTACGGCATGTAAATGCAGCGGTCTCCTCCACTGAGGAGGAGGGAACACTTCCATCCCGACAATCGTTTGCTGTATCATCCCATGTAAAGGGACTTTAAAACAAATAATCATATAAGGGCTGTATAATTACACTGGGGACAGCCAGGGGAACTAGCACCTGCATAGTCAATCCCCTGTGTAAGTGAATAGAGGCTGCTGATGCATGGGATATTCCACCAGTGGCCATTTTCAGAGTTGACAGGGCTAGGCAGTGAAAACAGTTGCAGAGAGAGCAGAGCCTCTAGGTGTCACGCCAACGCCCCCTAGGCTCATTTTCGTATATTAAAACATCATGTTTCTCAGCAATGAGGGCACAACAAGGGGCCAACACAGATGCCTTCAGCTGCCAACAGGTCAGCCAGTGTCCTAGGTACAAATCTGCTGACAGATACCCTTTAAGTGGTGTAGTTAGGCTGGGCTGACATCTACAGTGGTTTTCAAAATTATTCAGCCCCCACTGAAATTGAGTATTTTGGTCAGTTTGACATTGATTTTGATCATTTCAGTCATCTTGTTTACAATTAAATCAAAGAGGCACTTGTAAGTCAGACAAATATAACATAACATTTATAATGAAATAACCACAAATGTCTTTTCTGTGCTCACATCATTATCAGTTTTATTCAACCCCCATGTGACATTCAATCTTAATACTTAGTACAACATCCTTTTCCAGTTATAACAGCTTTTAAACGTGAAGCATAGCTTGACACAAGTGTCTTGCAGCGATCTACGGGTATCTTCGCCATTCTTCATGGGCAAAAGCCTCCAGTTCAGTCACATTCTTAGGCTTGCGCGCTGCAACTGCTTTCTTTAAGTCCCACCAGAGGTTCTCAATCGGATTTAAGTCTGGTGACTGCGATGGCCACTTCAAAATGTTCCAGCCTTTAATCTGCAACCATACTCTAGTGGACTTGGAGGTATGCTTGGGATCATTGTCCTGTTGAATGGTCCAACATCTCCCAAGCCTCAGGTTTGTGACGGACTGCATCACATTTTCATCCAATATCTCCTGGTACTGAAGAGAATTCATGGCACCTTGCACACGCTGAAGCTTCCCTGTACCTTTAGAAGCAAAACAGCCCCAAAGCATGTCTGACCCCCCACCATGCTTCACAGTAGGCAAGGTGTTCTTTTCTTCATAGGCCTTGTTCTTCCTCCTCCAAACATAGCGTTGATCCATGGGCCCAAACAGTTCTAATTTTGTTTCATCAGTCCACAGAAAACTTTTGTGGTTTGTCCACATGACTTTTGGCATACTGCAGTCGACTCTTCTTATTCTTTGGAGACAGCAAGGGGGTGCGCCTGGGAGTTCTGGCATGGAGGCCTTCATTACGCAGTGTGTGCCTTATTGTCTGAGCTGAAACTTCAGTACCCACATCTGACAAATCTTTTTTCAGTTCCTCAGCAGTCACACGGGGACTTTTCTCCACTTTGCGCTTCAGGTAGCGCACAGCAGTCGAAGTCAGCATCTTCTTTCTGCCACGACCAGGTAGCGTTTCAACAATGCCCTTTGCCTTGAATTTGCGAATGATGCTTCCTATGGTGTCTCTTGGTATGTTTAACATCTTTGCAATCTTCTTATAGCCATTGCCCTTCCTGTGAAGAGAAATCACCTCTTCTCTTGTCTTCCTGGACCATTCTCTTGACTTCACCATGTTTGTAAACACACCAGTAAATGTCTAGAAGGAGCCGAGTATCACAGTCCTTTTAAATCTGCCTAATTGGTGCTTATTATGCTTGATTGCTGCTCCTTGACATCCACAGGTGTTTTCAATACCTGATCGAAAACACTTGAATGAACCTCTGTTCTTAAGAGTGGTAGTCTTTAAGGGGTTGAATAATTGTGTCAATGAAGAAATCACAAAAAAAAAACATTTAATACTGTATTACAAGAACAATTGATGTCATTTTAGTTGCATTTGGTTCTTTAAAAAGTCCTTGTAAGATTTCGTTCTGAACACAATTACAAATGTACACTAAATTCCCTAAAACCCTTAGCAGCATTGGGGGTTGAATAATTTGGAACACAACTGTACTTCAGGGGTTTCATAGTTCAGACAATAACCCGTCTGCAGGTCTTATGTGTTTGGGGTGGCAATTTCCAATTAACAATGTCACAGGTAACCACCCATAAAATGTAACTTTTAATATCTATCTAAAATAGCTACAAACCCTCCAACACAAACCACATAACAGTAAAATAAGAAAACAAGATGGAAGATATTATTAGGTAGATACTTAGCTATGGGGCTAGGAATGGCAGAGATTGGGCCTAATATATAGCTATGGGCTCTCTCCCTATAGCTGACCCTCTCGCCATTTGTGCACTGCCTACAAACGGAATGGCCGCCCCGATAGGGGCGATCCCATATCAGGAACCTCCTGAATGCCCTTGGATGGCCCTGAGTCGGGATGTCCCTGGTAGATATTGTATGCTAAACTATTAGTTAATCGTTGTTGTAATAGCTAACGACTAAAGGTACAAGAAAACAAAAAACAAATATACCATAAAAAGTAATGAAAGTTTAGAGACAGATCATGAAGTGATTAGTCTATCTCAGTGATGGCGAACCTTTTAGAGACCAAGTGCCCAAACTGCAACCCAAAACCCACTTATTTATCGCAAAGTGCCAACATGGCAATTTACCCTGAATACTACAGTCCAATATAATATATCTTTTATGTACTTTATCATTTATCTGTGATAGCCTGCCTACATTCTGTGTGCTGCCTGTGCTGTTCATAGCGCACCTGCGCTGATTAATGGCAGGAAAAGTGTTAGGCATACTGGCATGCCTTAGACTTTTTTCAGGGTGTGGGTGCCCACAGAGAGGGCTCTGAGTGCCGCCTCTGGCACCCGTGCCATAGGTTCGCCACCACTGGTCTATCTCCTACTTATACTTGTAGATACATACTATTAGTTGTCAGATAGCACATAATCCCGTATTCTAGTTAAACAGAATGTTTGACATCACCCAGAGTTGGTGGTATCAATATCCCTTTATTTCATAGATATTATGATGCCATCTAAGTTGATGACCCCATTGTTCTGACGCGTTTCACCCTTACTCTACTCTGGTTTATCAGGGGACTAAATTGCATTTAGAAACATGGGTATAAATAGTGCCTTTGTATCTAAATGATATTCAATTGGTAGTTATGACATTGATAAATATTTGTCTACTTGCGTATCACGGATGAGGGCGTAAATACCCGATATCTCCATGTAGTAGCAGCCACCTGGTTATGGTTGGCTTTATGAGTTGTAACATGCAGAAAGATGTGTCTGTATTGCCATGTGTAGTGCTGACTAATTGCCGGGGTCCAGTATTCAGAAGGACATAATAGTACTTTAGTGGTGTCTCCGCCGATCTTTTAGATGGTAAATCTACGGGGCCCAGTCCATATATGATAACTCTGAACCAGTGACACTGCCGTCTTTAAAGCAGTGTTTTCTGTCAGCGTGCGGCGCCCGATGGCCTCCCGGCGTCTAATGATATCTTCCATCTTGTTTTCTTTTTTTTACTGTTATGTGGTTTGTGTTGGAGGGTTTGTAGCTATTTTAGATAGATATTAGAAGTTAAGTTTTATGGGTGGTTACCTGTGACATTATCTACTTCAGGGGTTCAGTGAGGAGCCACCACAAATTCAGCCAAACAACTCCATACTAGCCCAAACTGCGCAATAAAATATTGTGCCATCTGTCTAATAGAAGTTAAACAATTCCGTAGTTTGGGCTAATAGTGCAGTGGACCTGTCCCCATGTCTGCCCCTTATGTAGAAGAGGATTGTTTTAGGGCTCATCCACATGAGCATATTTTTGTTCAGTGTGTTATCTAGGCATTTTTTCATACAGCACAATGTCCCATTCATTTCTTTGGGGCCATGCACACAAATGTATTTTTTGTGGATTCATGTGGCCGCTCTGTAAATTATGGAACATGTCCTATTCTGATCTGCATTTGCAGACGAGAATAACCCTTTGTACTGATGCGAGTGAGAACAGTACAGAAAGCACACAGAAGTATGCAGCGAGCCCCTAAGGAGCTTGAACAGAGGATGGGAGTGGTAGTGGCCCTGATGATGATGTGTCTCATTCTACTCACTCAGGCCACCACTCCCTGGGGTCAGTGCAGTGAAGGAGATGTACCCTACGTTCCCTTGGAGGTATTTTGGGGGTGCCCATGGTGTTAATGTCCATGTGGGTGCTAGGCAGGGTGCGTGACCAGGCCATATTAAGTTTAGCAGGAGTCTCTTTTTACTGTGCACAAAATAGGAGTTGTAGTACATCCAGCAGTAGTTTGTTCACATCCTCCCAGATGTCCCAGCATGAGCTAAGAAGATGACTACAGCATTGGCCCTCAACTTACTCTGGCTAAAATATTTGGTCTTGGGATCTCTGGCTAATAGCTGTGCTCTGGTAACTGTGGCTGTAGTGTCCCCTATTCTGGGATGCATAGGGTGTCTTAACTTGTTATCCCTCTGCAGCAGCAGGTCTGGACTACCTTAAGCTGGGTTACCTTGCTGTCTGCCTCTCACTGCAGCCATGCAAATCCTCCTCCTTTAGTTATTGCTTGTTTGCATCTTCCTATAGTGTGCAAGCATGACTACTGCTGCTGGATTACAGGGTGGTCATAACCTCTGGATACGAGCAGTGTATAATGCAATGGAAAAGTGAATAAAGTAAAAAAAGGAGGCAATATGGACAATCAGTATACAACTCCCTTAAGGACTGGGCCAATTTTTGTTTTTTGCATTTGAGTTTTTTCCTCTTCACATTCCAAGAGCCAATACTTTTTTGATTTTCAGTTCACGTAGCCATAAAAGTGCTAATTTTTTGTTGGTCAATTTTTTTTTTTTAATGGCAGCATTTAATTTACCATATCTTGTATTTAACTTTTTACAATGTTGTCTTTAGTCCCAATATAGGAATTGAACATTTGATCTTTAGAAGGCATAGGGCTGCCATGGCAACTAATCGGAGCCCCATGATTTTGCTGCGAGTGCTCCGATCAAAGGATAAATGACCGGGTTTGGCGTTATCGCTGATCCCGATCACTGCCGGTGGGTGTCTGCTGTATTATACAGGGTGGGCCATTTATATGGATACACCTTAATAAAATGGGAATGGTTGGTGATATTAACTTCCTGTTTGTGGCACATTAGTATATGTGAGGGGGGAAACTTTTCAAGATGGGTGGTGACCATGGCGGCCATTTTGAAGTCGGCCATTTTGAATCCAACTTTAGTTTTTTCAATAGGAAGAGGGTCATGTGACACATCAAACTTATTGGGAATTTCACAAGAAAAACAATGGTGTGCTTGGTTTTAACATAACTTTATTCTTTCATGAGTTATTTACAAGTTTCTGACCACTTATAAAATGTGTTCAATGTGCTGCCCATTGTGTTGGATTGTCAATGCAACCCTCTTCTCCCACTCTTCACACACTGATAGCAACACCGCAGGAGAAATGCTAGCACAGGCTTCCAGTATCCGTAGTTTCAGGTGCTGCACATCTCGTATCTTCACAGCATAGACAATTGCCTTCAGATGACCCCAAAGATAAAATTCTAAGGGGGTCAGATCGGGAGACCTTGGGGGCCATTCAACTGGCCCACGACGACCAATCCACTTTCCAGGAAACTGTTCATCTAGGAATGCTCGGACCTGACACCCATAATGTGGTGGTGCACCATCTTGCTGGAAAAACTCAGGGAACGTGCCAGCTTCAGTGCATAAAGAGGGAAACGCATCATCATGTAGCAATTTCGCATATCCAGTGGCCTTGAGGTTTCCATTGATGAAGAATGGCCCCACTATCTTTGTACCCCATATACCACACCATACCATAAATTTTTTGTTCCAACAGTCTTGGAGGGATCTACCCAATGTGGGTTAGTGTCAGACCAATAGCGGTGGTTTTGTTTGTTAACTTCACTATTCACATAAAAGTTTGCCTCATCACTGAACAAAATCTTCTGCGTAAACTGAGGGTCCTGTTCCAATTTTTGTTTTGCCCATTCTGTAAATTCAGTGCGCCGATCTGGGTCATCCTCGTTGAGATGCTGCAGTAGCTGGAGTTTGTAAGGGTGCCATTTGTGAGTAGCTAATATCCGCCGAAGGGATGTTCGACTAATGCCACTCTCCAGTGACATGCGGCGAGTGCTACGCTGTGGGCTCTTGCTGAATGAAGCTAGGAAAGCCACTGATGTTTCTTCATTAGAGACAGATTTCATGCGTCCACATTTTGGCAAATCCAACACTGAACCAGTTTCACGAAACTTAGAAAGCAGTTTGCTAACTGTAGCATGGGAGATGGGTGGTCTCGTAGGGTGTCTTGCATTGAAATCTGCTGCAATGACCCGGTTAATGCTTTCACCAGACATCAACACAATTTCTATCCGCTCCTCACGTGTTAACCTCGGCGACATGTCAATGGCTGTAAACAAAGAGAAACTTGTGAATAACTCATGAAAGAATAAAGTTTCGTTAAAACCAAGCACACCATTGTTTTTCGTGTGAAATTCCCAATAAGTTTGATGTGTCATATGACCCTCTTGCTATTGAAAAAACAAAAGTTGGATTCAAAATGGCCAACTTCAAAATGGCCGCCATGGTCACCACCCATCTTGAAAAGTTTCCCCCCTCACATATACTAATGTGCCACAAACAGGAAGTTAATATCACCAACCATTCCCATTTTATTAAGGTGTATCCATATAAACTGGCACCTGACATGTGTGTAGCAAACTCCAAACAACCCCTTAACGCATAGGGCATACATGTACGTGATTATGCATTAATGATTAATTAAGCACAGAACTTTAGACCCATTAAAAGGGCACCACCAAAAATAATAGCACTGAACTACTGTAATGAGTTTTCTGCGTTTCCTCCTTTCTGCAGAGACTGGGCACGGTCCATCTACCATCTTGAGCTCCTGCACTGGCATTAGTGAGGGTCTGCCAGCAGAGAAGGAGGAGGGGGGCAATTAAACCACTTAACAACTTGACAAGTAATTGTTTCTTGACCAAATGCAGTAGGGTATGTGGGTCATTTCTGAAGTGCTATTGAATTAGAGAATGCTAATTCACACTGACATGTCAGCAGAGGCCAGAAGCAAGTCCCAGTAAAATTTTAGAAATGCGAACTAATACACCACCATGTTCATAGGGAAACGTGCCAAATGTGTGTCCATGGCCCAGCTGCATTTACAGCTACCATTGCTCCAGGCACTAACTACTGTGTTTTCTACATACTTTTACTGTATCAATTAATATCTTGCTTTCTATAGTTTTTATCAGGCAGAACTATTAAACATAGCATTTAAGTGTTCCTCAAATTTCAGCTGTGTTTTCAGAAGAAGGTGTCATATTTGTGCACATGAGAAGTAGCACTATATCTGACCATTATGTGACTCTCAATTTGTAGGCTCTGCAAGCTCTAGCTTTATTTTTCCAGTTCTCAGAAGACAAGCTACTATGATGTCTTCCATAGACAGCGAGGAGATCCTGCTGCCCTATTTCTCTGTAGCACCCTCTCAAAAGCAGCAGGAGCATGTAGAACATTATACAGCAGTAATGAGCAATGTAGCTATGAATCCAGCACTGGGGTGAAATAGAAAAAGTAAAGGGGATGTCCCATCTTACTATTCCCATGACAAGATGGGACTAAGTGTCGACCCTAGGTGGCTGGGCTTATGGAAACAGCCAAGCGGGTCGGCTCTCCACTATTTCCGTAACTCCCATTGTAATGAATGGGAACTACGCAAACACCATAGCAGAACAAGCCATGCAGCTTCAGTAACTCGGCTGTTTCTGTAAGCCCAGCTAGCTGGGACCAGTGCTTAGTCCCATCTGTTTGGAAGCAGCGAGATTGGACAACCCCATTCATTGAACAAGCAGAGGCATCTCTGTCTCCCTCCGGCAACTACTCTCTCCTCCACCCACCTGC
This sequence comes from Bufo bufo, assembly GCF_905171765.1. Classification (NCBI taxonomy): domain Eukaryota; kingdom Metazoa; phylum Chordata; class Amphibia; order Anura; family Bufonidae; genus Bufo; species Bufo bufo. Next base: position 67,609,355 of record NC_053392.1, read on the forward strand.
AACTGAGTGGACATGGTGGGTTTTGTGGGCATTCCCAGGGCATGGTTTACATGTCGGGAATTTGTTGGTAGGTAAGTAGAAGGCAATTAGGAACATAGGGGGGAATGTATCATTCCCCTTATATTGATAAGGGCACAATTATCATTATTTATGCCAGAAACTGGCATAAAAAATGGCTAAAATCTACACCAGCTACGAGCTGTAATACATTTTAGTCTGGCGCACGGTCTGGTGGAATGGGGCATTTAATTTATGACGAGGCCTGCTCCTTCACATAGATTAAAAGCCTCTTCTGGAGGCACATGCCCTATCAAGACCGGCATAGAACATGCCTATCAGGGCTGTAGGGTCTTCATGACAACACTAGTCATGGCCGAAATCACAACAGAAAATATTGCCCTCAGGATCATTCAGTAGTGCAGCCTCGGGCTTTGGGCCTGTAATATCAAATAATCTCTTTACATGGATGTAGGATATTAAGAAAGACAAATTTTCCCATTTCTAAAGTATACTAAAGGGATTTTCTGGAATGGGAGGTGCCTGTTTCTTGAAAGTCAGTTTAACAGAAGACACCTTGCAGACAGAGTGGAGGATGGTGACTTTTTACGAGGTATAACTTTTACATACTGCCCTTTTATCTTGTATAATTGTTTTTTAACCTCTGTAGACAAAGGCAGATCAGTTGTCTAATCTCACGGCTAAAGTATGACCGCTCTGAAGAGCCTACCTGTCACCGGGGATCCACAGTGAAACCTTGGGAGAGCTGAGTAGTAAGGTAGTTCCATTGTTGACACTTCAAGCCATGAGTTAATAATCCACACTTTGGAAAACAACTTTTAAAAGCTTGGTTATCATACTTTACGCATTTAGACTAAAACATCCCGACAGGAATTTTAAGCCAGACGACACACCTTCAGAGCATGTGAGACAATAAACTGATCTTTCAGGGTACAATACAACATTTTACCTAAAATCTTAAGATATCAGAAGGAAGATAAGACATAATAATAGCAGGCTATGTAGACTTTATTTTTTACGTCTTCGTGTTTTATGTTTTGAGTTTGAATACTTTGTCGAACAGTCAATACATAGATAGTATTCCCAATAGAGACTGTGATAACACAATCGTTTCTGGTCCATTGGTTGATAATTAGCAGACATATTAGAAACCATATAGTTATAAATCCGAAGGTGTGTCCAACTTTGGCTTCTAGGAGTGTGGCTGCTTAAGATGTGACCTGGTGAAATGCTGCTTCTGTACGCTAGATGTATTTTTATGCTCCCATTGTGCGTCTTCTGCATGATTCCTGATCCCAGCGTCAGATGGGTGTAAGGTTGGGCACATTAGGTATCCATGAATTAACTTCAGTTATTGCTTATTGCCTTGGAGGAAGACCTTCTGGTGGCTGTGTGGGAAGAGATGATAGCTGTACATGTTATCTACTTGCTGATCACTTGGTCCCATGAAAAGCCTAGCCCTGGGCAACATGTTTCAGGAGGAATTTAGTTTGTCCAGACCAGCCTGGGAACACACATGCGTAGGGTTGCTTTGTTCTACACCTGCGTGGGACCAGATAAGTAGAGTGTTTGCCGCCAAAATGAAAGCTTGATGTTTACGAGTGACACAGTCCAGGGACAGGTGACACAGAGTGATAGGAATTGCGTGCCAAGGGACAAGATAGCTGCAGGGCTGCAGTGATTGAACCTGAGCAATGAGTGGTCTCTGAGATTCATGATTGTCTGGTACAGACTGTAAGCGGAACAACGATCAAGGGCTCTGGTATACAGCCACTTTCTCCCTAAAAGTTGGAAGTGTTTGTGAGTACCTCTGTTCAGTGAAATGTCAGGATTTGGGGGGATGCTATATCTCCTTATGGAGAGTGCCTAGACAGCGTGATGACTTTTATAGGCCAGGCAAAGCTCCTCTGGAATTCTGTGAAAAAAGAGATGCAAATGAGCTCCTAACAAGCTCTGCCTCTGATGCTCCAGATGTAAGGCAGCTATCCTATAAGTCAATGTTCAATCTTTTAAACAGGTCTTCAGACATGACTTCGATAATTAATAAGTCAGCACCTCATCTGCAGACAGCTGTTTCGGGGTGATTGCCCCTCATCAGTGCAGAGCAGAGAGTACAGGCTTAACTGCGTGAGAGGCCAAGTTTAGGTCTGGTGGCACTACAGACAGAGCTTGCTAAGATCTCATTTGCATATAATCTTCAGAGAAATGTTTGTAAAGTTTCCAGAATTTTGCTCCATTGGTTTACATGCCTTCATTACGTCTGTTCCAGCAACATCCTCGCTGTGGCTATTGGTAAGACCAGGTTGGTATGAACCTTACATGCGCCATCTAGACCCAGAGTTATTCCCCAGGGGAAAGTGAAGCATTTTCAAAGCGTACTGACAACAAAAAATACCCAACAACCCGTTTCCAAATGCCCTATTAGATCCCTCACCTAGATCTATGAGCCACAACATTTCTTGCTCTGAGGAACCCAGTCCATACAAGTATTACAAGGACAGCCATTCATTTGACCACCAGCTCCCATTTCTCGCATAGTAGCTACTTCAGAGAAATGAACAGCAGTAGCAACTTTCCTTGGAAAAATCAGCAGTTTACCAGGGGTGTCTGGAGCTACAATGGTATTTTAAGGGCTACATTGCAGTTAAAATATGGATCAAAAAAGTTGAGTTCCTCAAAAAAGAGTCACCGTTCCTTAGGCTTTGTGTCTGACTGCTAAGGGCAAGTGTGTGTTCTGGGTGGGCTGGCAAAGAAGTCTCTCATAATTTCTCAGCAGTCAGGTCTGTTGTCTTGCAGCGCTAGGGGTCCCAGGTTCAGATCCAACCAAGACAAATTTTTGCATAGACTTGTATGTCCTCCTTGTTTTTGTGTGGGATTCCTTTACATGCTCTGGTGTACTTCTGCACTTCAAAAACATACTGATTAATGATGTGGCCTTCTCTGAAACTGGTCCTAGTGTGTTTTTAGTATAGATTGTGAGCTTCATGGGGGGTTGGGTCAGTGTGAGTGATGACCATCTCTTTGCAGTGCTGTAAAATGTGTTGGAAAAAACTGCAGTTTGATCAGGATGTGTGAACAGACTCTAAGGCCAGGTCTACACAAGTGTATTATGAATGCATTATGAGTCTGTATTTTTGATGTGTGAAATGCTCAGAACGTGAGTTTAAAGGGGTTGCGCTGTGCTAGTATATTGATGACCTATCCTCAGGACAGGTCATCAATATCAGATTGACGGGGATCCCACTCCCAAGATCCCTGCCAATCAGATGTTTGAAGAGGCTGTGGCTGTTGTGCTAGCGCTGTACCATGGCCTCTTCAAACAGCTGATCGGTGGGGTCCCTGGAGTTGGACCACCACCAATCTAATATTGATGGTCTCCTGAGGATAGATCAGGAAACTACAGAACCCGGAAACTATAGGCCGGTAAGTTTAACATCTGTTGTGGGTAAACAGTTTGAAGGTTTTCTAAGAGATGCTATCTTGGAGTACCTCAATGAAAATAAGCAAATAACGCCATATCAGCATGGCTTCATAAGGGATCGGTCATGTCAAACTAATTTAAGCAGTTTCTAGCGGCGAATCAATGGATGTCGTATATCTGGACTTCTCCAAAGCATTTAACACTGTACCACATAAAAGGTTAGTATATAAAATGAGAATGCTTGGACTGGGAGAAAATGTCTGTATGTGGGTAAGTAACTGGCTCAGTTATAGAAAACAGAGGGTGGTTATTAATGGTACACACTCATATTGGGTCCCTGTCACTAGTGGAGTACCTCAGGGGTCAGTATTGGACCCTATTCTCTTCAATATATTTATTAATGATCTTGTAGAAGGCTTGCACAGTAAAATATCAATTTTTGCAGATGACACTAAACTGTGTAAAGTAATTAACACTGATGAGGACAGTATACTGCTACAGATGGATCTGGATAGATTAGAGGCTTGGGCAGAGAAGTGGCAGATGAGATTTAACACTGAGAAATGTAAGGTTATGCACATGGGAAGGAATAATGCAAGTCACCCGTACATACTAAATGGTAAAACACTGGGTAACACTGACATGGAAAAGGATCTAGGAATTTTAGTGAACAGCAAACTAAGCTGTGAAAACCAGTGTCAGGCAGCTGCTGCCAAGGCCAATAAGATAATGGGTTGCATCAAAAGGGGCATAGATGCCCGTGATAAGAACATAGTCCTACCACTTTACAAATCACTAGTCAGACCACACAGGGAGTATTGTGTACAGTTCTGGGCTCCTGTGAACAAGGCAGACATAGCAGAGCTGGAGAGGGTTCAGAGGAGGGCAACTAAAGTAATAACTGGAATGGGTGGGTTACAGTACCCTGAACGATTATCAAAATTAGGGTTATTCACTTTAGAAAAAAGACGACTGAGGGGAGATCTAATTAATATGTATAAATATATCAGGGTTCAGTACAGAGATCTCTCCCATCTTCTATTTATCCCCAGGACTGTGACTGTGACGAGGGGACATCCTCTGCGTCTGGAGGAAAGAAGGTTTGTACACAAACATAGAAAAGGATTCTTTACGGTAAGAGCAGTGAGACTATGGAACTCTCTGCCTGAGGAGGTGGTGATGGTGAGTACAATAAAGGAATTCAAGAGGGGCCTGGATGTATTTCTGGAGTGTAATAATATTACAGGCTATAGCTACTAGAGAGGGGTCGTTGATCCAGGGAGTTATTCTGATTGCCTGATTGGAGTCGGGAAAATTGGCTTTTACCTCACAGTTTTTTTTTTTTGCCTTCCTCTGGATCAACTTGCAGGATAACAGGCCGAACTGAATGGACAGATGTCTTTTTTCGGCCTTAAACTATGTTACTATGTAATATAGTAGCACTGCACAACCCCCTTAACTTGCCTGTACTCACAGCATCATATATTCTCCTAATGCTGTGAGTTCGGGTCCGTAAACTTGCGGTCAGACCGAGACACTCCTGAAATATGGATGCATAATGCGTCCGTAATACACTGATGTGGACTTCGAGGTGTCTGTAGGAACCCTTGTACATTCAGCTGGGTTAAATTATCCCATGTAAGTGGTTAGATCTAAACATTGCCCAGGGATCCATCACCCTCTACCATGCATCATTCCATGACATCCAAGAAACTTTGATGATTTTCCTGGTGACAAACTGTATCATTGTTGAACTTTAAAACCTATGTTAACAAAACAAACCCGATTTGGGTCACGTAGAAAAACACAAAAGGTATCGCAATTTTTTGCGGTCATTAAATGAAACTCAAATTCCCTGCTCAGCAAACCCTTTGATCTTCTTAACCCTAAAGGTTAAACCACTCTGACCTTTTCCATGCTCCTGCACCAAAGCCCAGGATCTCGGGTCAGCTGTTCCATTGTTTCCTTCATCACACATTAACTTAAAAAATGAAGCTACAATATTCCTGGGCACCTCGAACATTCACCTAATCCTCCTGGAGGAGGTGTGCACCTATTGTTTCCTAGTGCCTATTATGCCAGTCCTGCAGAACAGCTATTTCCTCACTGTCTTGACAACATCCTATTCTGACCCCTCAGTGTTCTTTTACCGCTGACTTTGGGATCCTTTGATCTTAACTTTTTATTTTTTATGTTGGTGAAGTTATCCATTCATCCTAAGCCAGACTGTGTATACACCATAAAGATTAACTCCCATATCTTTATAACATATGCCGTACATCTTAAACCTCTGGATTCTTCACATTCCCCGTTCGTCTCTTCTATATTAAAATCTCCTGATTTTTGTTTTGTACTCAGTTTATATAACATGTGCACATCTACTCCTTAGAAATGCTTTTAGGATATATGCTTTAACTGCTTTGCTTCTGGTTTCAATAACAACATCAAAAAATTCTTCTATCCAAGAGGATTACAAGAACTAAGTTCATGTTGATGCCCCTGAGTGGAGGCATCCATAAAAGATAGAGGGCTTCATAGGAAAGAATACAACGGCATCCCTTTTGGCGCTGGTTAACACTGACATTCCCATTACCACATACAACAAGATGACTTGGTGCCTGTTATGCCCCCCCCAATCTCCTTCTCAGGGTTCTTGGTCTATTTCCCCACAAACTTGTTTTTGTGGCGAGGATCCTCTGCACAAGTTCTCAATGCAAATTAAAATAAGGAATGCAGAGGGGACTGGGTCCCCTCAGTTTTGTGGCTAATTATAACCTTAAAGGTTGCTTCTGGATTCAATACGGATATCAAAAAATTGTTCTATCCTAGAGGATTACAAGAACCAAGTTAATGTTGATTCCCCAGACTGAAGGTATCTATAAAAGAAAGGGGCTTCACAGCAAAGAATAAAGTTACACCCCTTCTGGTGCTGGTTGACACTGCCATAACCATAGCAATGCCCGTTATGGTCCCCCCTCCCATCTCCTTTTCATGGTTCTTGATTTATTTCCCCATAAACGTATTTCTGCGAGTTCAGGTTCTCAATACCATTTAAAAGTAGGGATGTAGCCAACTTGAGTTGGGTCCCCTCTCTCCAGTGGCCCCATTGTAGCCTCAAGGACTGCCTCTATACACCCTTGGCTTAGACTACATAGGGGCAGTGATAATTTACCAATAATTCCCTGCTCCATGTTCAAGCTTGGTACCAGAGAATTGATGCAAGGCATGCTGTTGTGTGCTGCATAACCCTAGTGTGATACCATTTAGTGCACTTACCTCAAATTGATTGCCTGAAATCAATTTGAAGTTTTCATGAACAAGAGAGCAGACTGTGTTAGAATTTAGTGTGAATTTCATGAATTCATGGAACCATCCTGATCAACCCACAGGTGACCACCATCTCAGACCCCAATGCACATTTCACCATTAGCTTTTTCAAGGATGGATCCATTAACCTGTGCCAATGAACCTGACCACTGGTGGAGTCTTTATATTGGAAGGGAGGTTATTTTAGTATACATTATGCACTATTAAAACGTACTGTTTGTTCACCTTGTAGTATGTAGAATATTTTCGGATGAGCAGATTTGTAAAACCATTACTTATGTTGTACAGATCCTGAGTTATAGTCTGTATGATATCTCAAAGCATGGGCGTAGCCATAGGCATAGCAGCGATAGGCATAGCAGCCATAGCACTTGCTATGGGGCCCATGGTTTGGGTGGTACCCAATCAGGTGCAAGAACATGGTAACTTTTTGTGCGGAAGACTATTAAGGTGTCTTTTTGCTTTAATGTTGGTTTCTTTGAAAAATAGTGCTATTAAACAATCATTTAATAATGCTACTTACACTAGGTGGTGAGGGCCCCATCTTATTTTGCTATAGGACCCTATGAATTACAGTTACACCCCTGTCCCAAAGCGGCATTCCAGAATTCTGCTGGTTGTCAGTGGAAACAGTCGACGAGCTTGTTGACAGAGACACCCCAAACATCTTGGAAGAGCTCCTAGGATGCGGCTTTTCCAGTGCAGAGGACTATACAATGCCTGGTGTAAACATGACACTTCCCAAAGTGCAAATCACCGGAGCAAGCATTGTGCAGACATTGATTTTCCAACGCTGTAGGATTTGAGCCTACAGAATCTGGACTATAATACGGACTATAATCCAATATCTTTATGCAATAATTAAGCGCACCAGGGAATGGTGCGCTATAGATAGGAAAAAGTGTAGTAAAATAGAAAATTCATTAATAAAGTATATTAGAGATAGTTTTATTAGGGCATTATGGACATCATATTAGAAGTTTAGATAAAGGTTTAGTTACTCTTTAATCTTATTTCCTGGCAGGCAACTATTTAGTGCAATTAAGATGCCAGTCCGGCATTTTAAGGCTTAGTATCTACAAATCTCCTTAATGCACCGGTCCTGCCAATGTGAACTATGTCCAGCACTGTCTCAATTACCTGCTATTTCACTATTTGCTTTGTAATCTGTTGGTTATAGATGTGACTCCCTCGACTCCGGTGAGCAGGCAGAGCATAGATAGAACAACTGAGATTTCCAAAATGCATTAGTCAGTATCATGCTCGCAGTGCACAATCTAATTGGAGAGGTGCACCTAGCCTTTCTGCTGCCAGAGGTGAAAACTGAAACAGTGCCCTACCCCCCAAGCCTATTAGAGGAAACGGTGGGCCAAGGAGACATCGCTCCCATGCCCCATCGCATTCATCTGTATTGCTGTCCTGAGTACAGCGATGCAATTGAATATGTAGAGATGAGCATTTACACAATGGAAGCGCTCATTGCCCATGGCCCTTCCGCTGCCCCCCTCTTGTCCCTACCTGGTGCCGCCTGAGGCAATTACCTCACCGCGTCTCATTGGAGGTTCACCCTTGGGTGAGTGCACCTCCATTTACCTAAACCTAGCAACCGTTACAACCCAGTGCACCCTGTGAAGTACCACGCTCTTTTATTTCACTTACAGATTCACTGCAAGGGTTCATTTACGTATTTTCCTGTTCATTGTGTATTTCCCAAATGCCTATAAATGGGCAATAATTAATTAACACTGACAGTATAAGTCTATTTTCCAGAGTGATGGGCTGGTCCTGCCCTCTGCCTAGTCATTAGTGCTAGATGCAAGACATGCATGTGTGAGCTCCTGAGAAGTTGGCCTGAAGAGAAGCCTGGCCCAGGGAACCTTTATCCTAGAGACTAAAAGCTGCCGGAAAACAACTTAACTGAGAGAGAAGACATTTATAGAAGGTCTATAACCACATTTTAAGGATTCAGAGAGTAAGGTACCGCACGTTTATGGCAATAAGACTTTACTGTTGTGGGCGGGTTATATTGCTTCAGTGCCCACCACACTTTGAGAAGAAGTGCCCATCCAGATCTAAGATCTGCACCTCACAACCTGGAAATTGCAGAAAGAGTTAATCAAAAGGTTAATAAAACAGTTAGTTAAACAGGATTACTAGAGATGAGCGAATTTTTCAAAAATTCGATTCACCGGTTCGACGAATGTTTTTGGAAAAATTCTGTTCGATCCAAATTTATTTGCGGCAAATTATGTAAGAAAATGGCTATTTCCTGGCTGCAGAGAGCCTTTAGAGGGGTGTAGAACACTGTGCCTTGCTGTAACATGTAGGGAGTTTGCTTTGGTAGTGAAATAATACTGTGAGTCCGTATAACATGCAGATGACAGGCGTCGCTCTTAGAATCACTGCACACTTCACTTATTTGGGCAGTCATGGGGCAAAAACTGACCAAATAACTCAAGTATAAACTCAACCTTACAGGTCGATGTTAGCGCCAAGAAGAAGCGCACTCCTTTTACAGCTGATTCCACATAGATGTCTACAGACCCTGACAGAGTGTAGAGGGTGTCAGCAGTAAGTTTGTGTTGACGTAAATGATTAATTTGCCCTTCCTCTGACCTGTCAGAACAATAACCCACAAAAACGGATCCTGTCTGTGGAGCATACGTCTTCACTATGTCAGCATTTGCTCAATAATCCATCAGTATTGCTAATGCCCAAAAAAAAAGGAGTGGATCTAAACCAGAGATGACACGTGAAAGGAATATTTGCATGTCTTCTGTGTTTTGTACCCACTCCTGCTTTTGGCTACCAAATCATAATTCTGATGGGACCATACAGGCCTTACAGCTGCCACACAGACAGGATCCATTGTGCATCTCATTTTTCCTTCCTTCAGAAGAAAGGTCAAATAAATGATGATGTCAGCCAGGCTTAAAGCCAAAATAGTGGACCAGTCATGAAGTGGGGAGGGTGGGAACAGCATGAGAAGTCCACAGAGTGGACCTATGACATAGTGGTGAGGTGGAAGCAGCATGAGGAGACCACAAAGTGGCCCAATGACAGAGTCTGGAGGTGGTGGCAGCATCAGGAGGCCACAGAGTGGCACGACGAAGGATTGTGGAGGTGGCAGCAGCATCAGGAGGCCACAGAGTAGCACGACGACGAGAGATTGTGGAGGGTGCAGCAGCATGAGGAGGCCACAGAGTGGCACAATGATGAGAGATTGTGGAGGTGGCAGCAGCATGAGGAGGCCACAGATTAGCACGATGACGAGATATTGTGGAGGTGGCAGCAGCATGAGGAGGCCACAGATTGGTACGACGACAAAGTATGGAGGTGTCAGCAGCATAAGGACGCCAGAGTAGCACGACGATGAGAGATTGTAGAGGTGTCAGCAGCATGAGGAGGCCACAGAGTAGCACAGCGACGAGAGATTGTGGAGGTGGCAGCAGCATGAGCAGGCCACAGAGTGGCATGACGACAACAGATTGTGGAGGTGGCAGCAGCATGAGGAGGCCACAGAGTAGCACAACGACGAGAGATGGTGGAGGTGGCAGCAGCATGAGAAGGCCACAGAGTTGCGTGACGATGAGAGATTGTGGAGGTGTCAGCAGCATGAGGAGGCCACAGAATGTAAGGAGCTCACTGATTGGCCGCAGCCGCCGCCAGGACAAGCTGCCGCCTTCTTCCGCCCGCTGCTCGCTCTGCCCTGATGGTGTCTCACAACTTGGCTGGCACGGACACACAGGGGACGGGGTGACAGGTAGGGGGGGGGGAATATCTGATGGAAGGTGGGGGATGTCTGGTGAAGATGGGGGGGGAGACTAAAAACGGTAATTAAAATGACACAGGGTGATCAGAGGGGGGAATCAAAATGACACAGGGTGATCAGGGTGGGGAGGGGGATCATTTAAAATGACACAGGGTGTTCAGAGGGGGGAATCAAAATGACACAGGAGGATCAGAAGGGGGTACTAAAATGCTATAGTAATCCTACCCCTCTGATTCTCCTGTACCATTTTGATTCCCCCTTCTGATCCCCCTGTGTCATTTTAAGTGATCCCCCTCCCCACCCTGATACCCCTGTGTCATTTTGATTCCATTCTCTGATCACCCTGTGCCATTTTAAGTGATCCCCCTCCCCACCTTGATTTCCTTTTTTTTTGTTCAACAATAAATGTGTACCGTATTTTTCTTCATGGAAAAATAAGACATCCCCTGAAAATAAGACCTAGCAAAAATTAATATAAGACACTGTCTTATTTTCGGGGAAACAGGGTACTACTACTCCCATATTCCATTAAGTAAAGAGAGACTTATTTATTGCAACCCACGGGCCTGGTCATGGAATCCACTATTCATCCACCAGCCCCTACATCTGTCCTCCTGCCTTGCAGCCATCTACCTTATATCAAGGACACGCCACCTAACACCAAGAAGGAGTCTCAGAAGATCCAGGTTGTGCCCCAAGGGAGGAAAGAGTGTGCCCTCCATTAAATGAACGGCCCTAGTTAGCTTTGGAGTGAGGACATCCACCGCAAACCACTACCACTCCTATCAGTGCCACCACTTCCTTCCTCCCAGCTCTTCCCCTGTAGGTCACTACATCATTTGGTCACCATAGAGCAGAGTATCTAAGACTGGATATTCACCACTTCTTGGTTGAAATAAAAATCTTCTGACCTCCAATTGGGAAGTGCTATCACATTTGTATTTTCCGTAAATATACAATCTTATTAAGCAAAAACATTGAACACAGTGGCCCAGATTTATTAATCTTATAGATCACATACACTTAGACCTGCCACAAATTTACCACAGAGACCGAATGATAAATATGGTGCACATATATACACTTTTGTCTAGCTCTATAACAACTACTGGTTGGCTTACTTTGAGACAAAATGCAAGACTTGTGGTGCAATTTCGAAGCAAAACTTTGCATTATTTGTCCTACACCCTTTCCTATTAAGCCCAATCTCCTTTCTGGCAAGCCAGTATAGAAACCCTCGATGCACCAAATTGTGCCAATTTGGGACACTTTTTAGACCTATTCTAGGCACAGACACATTAGTAAATCAGAGCCATGGGAATTAAGTTTAAGGAGTATTTCTAGCACCTCATTATAGTCATGCTATCAAGAATTTAGGCTCCTCCGAGGGCCAAGTGTGCTAATATAACAATAACTTGTGTCAAAAAATAATCTCAGCACTGCTACATCTGTAAATAATAGAATTCTCTCACCACGATCCCACAGCTGCTGTTGTTAGCCCATAAGTTGTAAAGTTCAATGAACAGGCCTCAAGAAACTTCTCCAGTAAGTCAAGGAAATTTATGGAACATGAGGAGGCACTGAGAACCCCAATACGAGAGGTCACACCTCCTTTTCTGTGAAATATGAGGGGACACAATTAAAATCATGAATCAGACGAGATAACTGAAAACTGAAAGAAATACATTATTCATTACACGTGATGCTTTCAGAAATGTGTGGACAAGACCATCCATCAGGGTTCTGTGCTTCCAGTGACCCATTTTCCAGGTCCTTTTGGGGGCACAGAAAGTAGAGGCTATTGTATAGGAGGCAAGTGAAGTGTAATTTCAAGTTTGGGAGTTTTCACTTTTCATGTCTAGTAGATTCCTTTTTTGAAGTTCACACTTGTGTTTTATGGAGAGCGCTAAAGAGTTAAGGCAAAAAATAGCGCTCGTGTAGGGCAATGGTAATCTATGTAGGCATGAACAATAGACTGCAGAGCAAAGACCTCGGCCCAGTGTGCTTACACTCTAATGGGAGCACATTAAAGAACAACAGTAGGAGTGGAAGTGTATTGATGGAAAAGTTCAAGGAAGGAAGGTCAAGTACATCAACATTCTGCCTTGCGGAGATGAATAATTAAAGAGTTTGATCTTGAAATACCGGGATTTTCAGCTGAACTTTGCAGTTGGTTTACATGTCAACAATGCGGAAGGCACGGAACGTGAGCGCAGAGTTCAGACAGGGTTTATGTTGTTTGTAGGTTAATATATGATGACTTGTATTTTTATTTACTCATTTCAACAAAGAGAGAAAATACTCAACAAGTGCATAAAGTATGGTTCATGTGTTCACAAGCGAGATGACTATGCAGGAGGAGCAAGGGTGCACTGAGTGGCTTGGGCCCACCGTCAGTGCACTTAAAGGGATTATCCTATGATTAATGTCAAACATGAAAATCAGAGATCATATAGCACATGACAACCTCTTTCTAACAAAGCTAAAACCAGCCCTGTACCTCACATGGATCCAGAGATCTCCCCATTCATTGCTCTGCTAGATTTATATCAAGCTGACAGTTCAAGGGGAGGTTTTTTTTTGCTGCAGCAAAGGGGGCGTGTCCATGCTCACCCTATCACAGCTCAGGAGGCAGTTGAAGGATGAAACTGAGCATGTGCGGCCACCTCAGTGAGCAGGACAAAGAAATAAGAAGAAAAAAAACAGCAGGTGGCGCTATACAGATACATTTTATTGAATAGATCATTGACTATGCTAAATTTGTAATTACATGCAGTTGCCAAAGTATTCGGATCCAGGTGCTGGTTTGAAAAGTGTACAATATTTTTTGTGGGAAACCCCTTTAACTGCTAATTTGCATATGGATTAAAAGTGCTGTTTCTCCAGAATGAAGCAACGGATCACTGAGTGAAAGATATCATTACATTCATCTGAGCTAGCCCTACAAGGCAGTAGTTTATCAGTGAATAGCCTAGTGACAGACTCTCTTTAAAGTGTACCTAAACCTTTCTGTATACTTTATTAAAACCTATTGTGAATGCCATAAAATTAATTTTTTTAATATACTTTATTTTTTAAACATTTTCCTAGCGAAATAGAGACCTGAAGTTCAGGTGCCTATTGCACTTTAGAATCCGTACTCCCATACAGTGCTGTACATGGAAGTACGGACTCCCCTTTGGCCTCCCTGCTCCTAACTGTACCAGTGCTGCTCTCCTAAATCCTGGCATAGATTGGCTATGTTAGGCTTTAGAAGAGGGGGAGCAGGCAGAGGAACCATGTCTAATGTGAGCTCCTCCATTGCACCCGCTCACTCCGCTAAGCTAAGTTAATAGCCAATACCAATGTGGCAAACAGGCTGTTAGCAGAGAGGAGCGAGCGCAGGGCATTATCACATAAGACATGGTTTCTCTGCCTGTTCCTGGTCTGCTAAAGCCTGACATAGCCAAACTATGCCAGGCTTTAGGAGGGCAGCACTGGCACAGTAAGGAGCAGGAATGCTCTGGCCTGGGCAGCGTTCAGTGGAGCCTCAGCGGTGTACAGAAATATGGATTCTAAAGTGCAATAGGCACCTGAACTTCAACTGTCTAAAGATGAGAATGAGTCTATGACTGGGTATCGCAATGCAGTGGATACGGTAGACATTGCAGGTGAGAAGCACTGGGGGCAGTGGGAAATGCAGGGTGGATATACTGAACTGTGATATAAACTTGCTACACTGTAATTGTGTATGTTGTTCTGCTACAGAGTGGCCGTTTGTGTTATTGCTTTGGATAATATGAAGTATGGATGCACAGGACCTTTTTGGCCATGTGACCTAGATATTCAGGTCCTTAAAGGAAATCTGCAGGCTACAGATATTGATGACCTGTCCCCAGGATAGGTCATCAATATCAGATTGGTGGAATTCTGACACCCAGCACACCCACCGATCATCTGTTTCGGAATTCCGCCACGCAGGAAACTATACAGTGCCCGGAACTGGAGGCTGATTAGTGGGAGTGCTGGGTGTCAAATCCACACTGGTCTGATATTGATGACCCATCCGGGAGATAGATCATCGTTATCTGTAGCCCAGAGAACTCATTAAAGCTGTACTGAGAGCACTTGCCTGTGTAAGTCAAAGTGCAGGCAGGCCTCGTGGTCAGACACAGGAATACCTGCAACTAAGGGAGAGCTAGGAGACACTGATTTATGTGTAGCTAGCTAGCAGTAGAGGAGAATGGCACTAGTAATAAAGGTGCACCATCTCAGGGTCAAGATAGGGCAAAGACACGGCAGAGCACCCAGAGGGATTGAGACTGGAGCTGGGCGGATAGAAGGAAGCTGCCTATTCTGCGCATCCTGTAACTACGACCAGCCAGCCTGCCATCTGTAACCAAATCCTGTGTGAGAAACTACATGAAATACTGTGTGTCACGAGGAAGGACATACCATGACTAAGGAGCGATCGTGGAAGGAAATCCTTGGCGATAGATGCTCCTTCATTGCTACCACACTGTGGAGCCCAAAATCAGAATGTCAACGGCATGCACAGGGAGCTTGTTGCAATGCAAGCCAATTTGTAGGCTACTTTCACACTAGCGGCACGGACCTCCGGCAGGCTGTTCCGTCGGGTGAACAGCCTGTCGGATCCATCCTGCCGCTAGTGACCGTGTGCCCCCGGACTGACGCTCCGTCCCCATTGACTATAATGGGGGCAGGGGCGGAGTTCCGACGGAGGCCCGGCAGCGCACGGCGAGAGGCTGCCGGAATAAAACTACGACATGTCCGACATTTATTCCAGCAGCCTCTCGCCGTGCGCTGCCGTGCCTCCGTCAATGGGGACGGAGCGTCAGTCCGGGGGCACACGGTAAATAGCGGCAGGATGGATCCGACAGGCTGTTCACCCGACGGAACAGCCTGCCGGAGGTCCGTGCCGCTAGTGTGAAAGTAGCCTAACATGCTTGATCTGTTGATCAACCAGCAGATAAGCGTTGCCAGAGACAGCTGCTTATTCCATGTCTGCTGATCTGTAGGGATCACACAAGGATGGCCTACTAAGGTGAGGCCATCAGTGTTAAAACATGGAAACACCATTAATTTTTCTTGGTATGCTCAATGATCACAATGGTGTTTTTTTTTAAGTATGTATGTATGTATGCTTCGAGAGAAGAATACGTCCATTATATTCAGTCCAATGGAGCATGATCCAACTTTTGTTCTTCGGATTCCATATGAAAAAACTTTTATGTGCCTCTTTATATGAACTCAAGGCAGTAAGGGCCCATAAGCTTCTATCATTGCACAAGTCAAAGGTTACACGGAGCCAAAATACACTCATGTACATAATCCCTACAGCTTGTATCAGAAGCGTTCAAAAAGTCTCCATGTATCCAGCTTTATTCATATGGGTGGAATTTACAATTTATACAAATATTTTCCAGTTGAATCCACCCGCAACATTTTTGCAGTTTCCGTTTCAGTTTATATTATTTTGTCTATTTTTCATGAACAAAAATGAAATAAAAAATAAATCAACATAATAAAAAAATGATTTTGCCGTAATATTCTGAGGCACTGTATTTTTGGTTTCTTTTATTTCCAATTAGGGTAGAGCCCATCAGTTTTACATCACGTTTCATACACTTCAGATTAAAATTCTTTCTTCACCTGTGTTTTTGTAACCTTTATTGTGTTATCTGGGCCAAGAGGGAGCATAATACATATGCATTAGTTTGGATCTAATTACCTTAAAAAGTGCTTAGCTAGGTTGATTGTAAATTGTGGGGCTCGGAGTTCTGCACAGGATAGTTAACCTCTGTGTGTTTTATAGTATCAATATAAAAAAAAAAGAACATTTGTGTTGTCTAATAGAAAACATGGCACAGAATATTTTCTTCTAAAAGGTCAATGCAAGTGCCAAGGGCACCCAAGTGGCATAGCCCTTCACACATAATAAATAGGGCACAGCAGAATGCATTCTAGCTGCAAAGTATTGTTTTCTTTCATTTTAAACGCACAGTACTTGTATTTTGTAATTTTATAATCTGCTCTATAAACGCCAGATGTTTATTCGTCTGGTGGTATAAGGCCTCATGCACTTGACTGTATTTGTGTGCTTTCTGTATTTTTTGCAGATAGCGCACTGAGCCATTCATTTCTGTGGGGCTAAGCATGTGTATTTTTTGCATTTTCTGGCAGTTCCGCAAATTATAGAACATGTCCTATTCTTGTCCATGTTGCAAAGAATAATCTAACGGGAAGTGGGTGTGGAAACACTGAACTAACTAACTGGTTTGCCTTTAAGCTAGTCCTAAGGGCGTTATCCTGGCGGTCTACTGGTTTTCACCTTTTAACTCCCTATAGAGGGATCTGGTCATTGCTGCAGGGGAGCCACCAGGCCACTACCTATTGTAATATTTCCAGTGTAGTTGGCAGCTGACCCACGAGGGTCAGAGACACTGATGTGAAGCACTGAGGGATCAGGCAATACTTGTAGTCAGTGAACAGACATAGGTAGTGCAATTCCATGAAACTAATCTGAGGTCAGGGCAGGTAGCAGAGAGTCAGTATGGTAGACAGGATAAGGTCAGGGCAGGCTGTGGTGGATCAGAATCAGTTAACAGGCAGAAGTTCGTTACACGGGCAGACAGTCAGAATGCACACCTTAACTGGTTAAACTAGCAAGCTAGCACCTTAGCTCAGGAAGCTCTCCCTTGGGAAAGGCACCTTGAGTGTCCAGCAATTGGCTAGCAGAGATTGGAGCTAAATTGCACTGGCCCTTTAAGACCCAAGGAGCTTGTGCACCCTATGGAGGACAGGAAGAAGCCTTGCAACCTGGCATCGGCTGTGGCCTATAGTAAGGAACAAAGGACTTTGGGGGCAGTCCCTGCTACTGAAAAGCAGAGGGGACCCGGCCTGGACCGGCCGCCAGACAAGAGCTGGGTGAGTGATACGACTCCTGTACCAGGGACGGCAATATGTGCGGAGTGCCACCATGACAGAAAAAATATATTTCTATTGAAGGGAGTGAGTAAAATACAGAATGCATATAGATTCATTGTTTGCAGACTCAAATACAAATGGATTGCCAGAATCCAAGAATTATTTAAGAATAATTTTCTAAATACATTTTCTAAAAAAGAATATAAAAAAAGCCAGCAACTTTCAAATGATTACTAGCTTCAACGCAAAAACCATAACTGATCATAAGTGATCTTCTAACTTGCAACTTTCCATCTGTTGCAAGACTACAACTTTCATCATACTCTGGCAACCTAAGGCCTCTTGGGCATGCTGGGAGTTGTAGTTTTGCCACAGGATGGAGAAAACTGAGTTACACTATGACTTGGGCACAGGGGCATAGAAGAAGGAGGTGCTGTCATGCCCCGCTCTGACGATGTGCTGAGGTCGGCCAGGATAGCAGCACGAGTTTAGTGTTTGTTTTGGAGCTGTGCTGGATCCGCCTCTCATCAGGTGCACTGGGTGGAGTCATTAGTTTAAATAGCACTCCATCCAAGTGCTCTGAGCGGATTATAGGAATCATTGTGGTCTTGGAAGCGAGGAAGGAAGGTTGTCTGTTCCAGCTCAGCAAGCTAAGTGTGATTTCAAGTTTGGTTGTTTTTTTTTTTTTAAAAAGACAATTTTTATTTTCATTTAAAGGATATAACATAAAATACAAAAAATCAAAACAAAGCATGCCAGAAGTTTGGTTGTTTTGTGTCATCTGTCCCATCCAGGTTCTGTGCGAGCAGGCTGCTCCTATTTCCCCTCTTCACCATCTTAGGGAATTTAGGGTGTTTCAGCCCAGGCACGGGGACACATCATACCTACCATTAATGTCTGCATGTGGGCTGAGCAGTGCAGGGAAAGAGGTCAGGGATTAGCTAGGAGGTGACCCTTCCCCTGCCTCTCGCCCAGAGCCTGGTTGGTGGGTTATCTGTGAGTCTGAGTGCACGCCCGCCGTGACAGGTGCATACATATAATTTGTATATTGTATCTTTATTAAAAAGCAGAGAAGTCAGCAGCACTCTATAGGTTTGCCAGGTGCAAATTCCACAATAGTTCCCGGACCAGGAACAGTAAAGGGCAGCACTCCGGTCTTGTAGTGAAAAATCAGGTGATGTTTATTGCACCCAAAAGCAATGCAGCATTTCAGCTCTCTCAATGGAGCCTTTGTCAAGCCTTTGTATCTTTATTAGAGACGAGCGAATTGATTCTAAGCAAATTGGATTCATTATGAATTTCACAAAAATTCCTCCGCCAAACAAATCCAAAGCTTTTGCAATTTGCTTCAGATGAATCATGTTACCATTTTACTGTGAATACTGGCAGGGAAAGCAACCAGGGAGGAAGAAGGAAGAAGATGGAGGATCGCATGTCACTGGGAGGAAGTGGGGGGGATGGCTTACCCTGATTGGCTCAGAGGCTGACAGACAGCCTGGATCAGCCAATCAGGGAGCAGTGGGAAGGCAGCTCCTTATGCTGAGACAGAAGAATTAACATTCTGTCTTCAGCTTGTGACCTGGAAGGGTGTCATGTGGCAGTGTCTGACAAAAAGCTATTACAGACAGAAGCCATTAATGTAGTGTGATAGGGACACTGTAGGAAGAGAATAGGGAGATGCAATTGGGTACAGTTTAGAGAATTTGATCAAGGAACACTATAGGAAAAGCTTTGTGGGACTGGTCACCCAGTTGTGTGTTTAATACAGCTGGCTGGCAGCTAGTTCTGCATTACATAACCCCCTGCAAGAAAAAAGAAACTCATTTTCTGCATATGAACAAACAGGCAGCTTTAAAAAAAAAAATAACCTCAAGTTTCTACAGTTCATAGGCTTATTACCAGAACCCTAATAGCATTCTGATGCAAATGCGTGTTTTTTCTTCTAAAAAAAGAATCTTCTTTGCAAATTACTGCAAGATATTGTGTGAATACAGCAAAAGTAAAATTATTATACCTGTGTTATTAAATGCATTGTATTATAGTGAAAAGCATTTTACAGCAATAACACTCGTCTCCAATCTGGATCCTGGACAGTGGATGTAACGATGCTAAAGAGACATTCTGAAGAGGAATGATAGGCATCTCCTGCCCAAATTTGCAAGCAACAGCATGAGATGCAGCCAAGTCCAGGCCAACTGGTTGCCAAGCCAGGGCGATGCTACTTTTTCTTCATGAGAGTAGTAGTTTCCCTAGTAGTTGTTGGTCCCAGGTATAGTTTGCAACTAGAACTCACTCAAGGGGGTCCTGGTTTTAATTGACAAGAACAGCGGGTGTACAGAGACTTATTTTAAAGAAAAGAATGTAGTATGCAAATTGCTCATGTCAGCCAAAAGAGAGACTCCTCCATCAGTACATAGCACGGTACTGGTTGGCTGGTTGAGATGCCTGCGGGGGAGGGTTCCTGCTTCTCACTGAAGAGAACCAGTGGGTCTACTGTAGGTAGACTTATTGTCTCAGGGGAAAAAGTATGCAATTTAGTTCTTGCCAGTCAAACCAAAGACTGTAGACCGAGCTCAAGAGCTTCCAGGTTGCCCTATACTTTTGCAGTATAACTGGTGGAAGTGAGTTGTGTGACAATATTCATGTAC
The DNA here is from genome assembly GCF_905171765.1 of Bufo bufo. Taxonomy (NCBI): domain Eukaryota; kingdom Metazoa; phylum Chordata; class Amphibia; order Anura; family Bufonidae; genus Bufo; species Bufo bufo. The sequence goes on from NC_053392.1 coordinate 67,629,468, forward strand.
AGTGTAATGAATAGACCGCGCTGACTGTCCAGTGTACAATCGTAACTGATGATCAATATCTCAATACGAAGCGCATAAGGTGGTTGCTGTGTCCACCTTAACTTATTAAGATAGTGTCCGGAGTTACTGCCAGTAGATTATCCCAATAAATCATCAATTTCTATAGCTGAAAAGGAGTATATGTATATATATAGTCACTTGCCTGTATTGCGCTGGTTTTCGGACTCCTTCCTAATCTTCCTGGTGCTTGTGTTGGAGGGTGGTTGTGACGGCTGTATCTTCAGGTTTCCTCTTAAAAACGCGCGCGGTCCCGGCCGGTGACTCGTGCACGTGAGGGAAACCCAGGCTGGTGATCCACGAGGACGCTGCTTCCGTGTGACGTCACACTGAGGATGGATGCTCTCTTGGACCAAAACACTCTCAACGCGTTTCGAAATTACCGAATTTCTTCATCAGGGATGAGTATTGGTTGTTCTCTCTGCGACTAAATAGGCGTCCGTCTCCATGGTCACCAGTTAACCCATCACTCCCCACATCATAGTGTACCAGCACGTACCAAATCTTACATTTTAACATTTCTACTATTAGAGTGGGTTGGAGGCTTCAAAGAAACCAAATCTCAGAGGGGATGTATTATAAAGCATAAGATGATATACTGTATTGTGAATAAAGGTGCAATTTCAGAAAATATAGATTATGTTACCCCTTATAATTATCATAGTAGATTTTTATATATATTTTCAATGATTTTATAATCGTGGATACTATGGGAAAGCAAACAATTCAATCTCTTGATTGACTCCCACTGGTGCGAGGGTGTTCAAATTAAAAATCCACTTAGTTTCATTTCTGGACATTGCTCTAATGTAGTCTCCGCCTCGTTGATCAGGCTCACACGTCCGCAAAATGTGTCCGCATCCTTTCCGCAATTTTGCGGAAAGGGTGCGGACCCATTCATTCTCTATGGGGACGGAATGTGCTGTCCGCATCCACATTTGCGGATCCGCACTTCCGCATCCGTGCTTCCGTTTCCGCAAAAAAATAGAACATGTCCTATTCTTGTCCGCAATTGCGGACAAGAACAGGCATATTCTATTATGTCGGCAATGTGCGGTCCGCAAAATGCGGAACACACATTGCCGCTTTCCGTGTTTTGCGGATCCGTGTCTCCGTGTATCCGCAAAACACATTGCGGACGTGTGAATGGAGCCTTAGGGTCCATTCACACGTCCGTTTTTTCTTTCCTGATCTGTTCCATTTTTTATGGAACAGATCTGGACCAGATCTGGACCCATTCATTTTCAATGGGTCCTGGAAAAAAACGGACAGCACAATGTGTGCTGTCCGTTTCCGTTGTTCCGTTCCGCATGTCCGTTTAAATATAAAACATGTCCTATTCTTTTCCTGAAAAATCGGATCCTGGTACAATACAAAATCAATGGATCCGCAAAAAACGGATGACATACGGATGTCATTCCATATGTCATCCGTTTTATACGGAATCCGTTCCTGGAAATTACATTTTAATTATTATTTTTTTTTTTTAAAGAAATCCAAACAACTTTATTTGCTTATTGAAATTTATACATGTTTCCGTTTTTTGCGGATCCGCAAAAAACGGATGACATACGGATGACATACGGAAACATTTTCAGGAACAACGGATCCGCAAAAAACGGACAGAAAATCGGATTATAGAAAAATACTGACGTGTGAATGTAGCCTAAATGTGTTCCAACGCACCAAACGTGGATGTACAGTTTATGTGTCACTCAGTATAAGTTCATGTCACATGACTGGTGACATTTATATTATGTCTTGGAGTTTAACTTTTGTGTAAAAATCTTGATGCACAAAAAATTGCAGTCAAATTCATTTTTGCTTTGTCAGGTTGTATACACTGTTGACTGGGCTTTGGTTGTGGATGCAGAAATGCTTATTAATTCTTATCTCGAAGGATAACTTATGCTGCTCAGGTTTGCATTGGAATTCTCTCACTCAAAATAAATAAAGACATTATGTCCCTTAAAGGATAACTGTCATATTTTGTTTTATTTGCTAGTTTATTAGAGCTAGGCTTGTATACCTAAGTTAGTCTATCAATGATTGCCAAAAGATCTGTAATTACCTTATAATAACAGCTTTCATTAATGTCTCCTGTCCCTTTCCACTGCTCCCTTAAAAGACCGTTGCTATGACTCATCTATCTCCGGCTAGGAAGACAGAGGGTCGGTCCTTAACACTGCTTGCCTGCATTAGGCTTCAGAGTGAGGAGGCGTGTCTCTCAGTAATCCAATCTGATTGGCTGTCAGGAAGCTGCTGGCTACAGCAAGTTTGTATGTGACCTGAAGGAATGCAGTTTTGGCCTCAGAGAACTAGCAGAGGAGCCATCTTGAGAAGATCCTCATAAGGGTCCATTCAGACGTCCGTAGAATGTGTCCGCACCCTTTCTGCAATTATCCGGAACGGGTGCGGACCCATTCATTCTCTATGGGGCAGGAATGTGTGCTGTCCGCATTTCCGGAGCGCGGCCCCGAACTTCCGGTCCACGGCTCCGGAAAAAAATAGAACATGCCCTATTCTTGTCCGCAATAGCGGACAAGAATAGGCAGTTCTATGGGGGTGCCGGCCGGGTGTATTGAGGATTCGCAATTTGCGGATCTGCAATTCACTACTGACGTGTGAATGGACCCTAATGTAGGATTCAAAACAGCCGTTACTAAGGGGAAAACTCTAGGAAAACTGTGGAAAGTGAAGAAACTAAAGATTGCTTAATGCATAATGCTGCTGCAACAGTAACATATGCTAAAATTGATTTTTTGATGAAAATATGACAGTTATCCTTTAAAGTTAATTGTAAAAACAGGGTAAAAAGGGTATTAAAGGTGTTGTTCCATCTGGACAACTCCTCCAAAAATCCAAGTCCCCCTTTCAATTATCTTCAAGACTATGGACCCAATTTGTCCCTATTAGATTTGCCTTTTTGTGAGGAGTCTTAGGAATTTTTTAATTTTCACCTTAATGTGCCCCTAACTGGGGTCTGAACTTTGTGCGGTGAATCTGCACGTTGCACTCTTGATGACTTGCAGATGGTTCCAAAGTGTGATACCAAAATCAATGAACAGAAGTGTGGTGATACAAATCCAAGGTCAGGGCTGGCAGAGTTCATGCAGCACCATCAGACAGATACAGTTCAGGAAAGGTAGCAATCCAAAGGAAGGAAAGCATATGTGTTGAATCAAAAATACGAAAGAAGGCACCTTCACCGATGAGCAGAAAGCAAAGAATCTTGTTATTAATGCAAGGCGTAGAAGTCCTAGTAGATTTAACTAATTTGAGCTGCTCAAAGGTTGAGAATAGCTGTTCCTTTAAAATATGCTTGAACGCATCGCAATTGGGGCCTGACGGTGGCACAGGTAACGCTGTAAAGGAATGACCGGCACTCGCTCTTGATTTTCAAATGCAGAAATGTATTTTCAGTCACTTCTTATTTCATTAATTAGTGACGCGTTTCAGCACATGTCCGTGCTTTCATCAGACTATATTCACATAACCTCAAACACATCTTAAAGAGGACCTTTCACCAGAAGAAAACCTCTAAACTGACTATACAGAAGTGTAGAGCGGCGCCCAGGGATCCCGCTGCACTTACTGTTATCCCCGGGCACCGCTCCGTTCTCCGGTTATAGCCAGGCTATGAGCTGAGCACTGCGATTGGCCAGCGCTACAGCATAGGAGAAGAAGACGCCGGCAGGATCAAGTGGGTGGAGCCTAACTACTTACATACCGGAGGCTATAACCGGAGAACGGAGCGGCGCCCGGGGATAACAGTAAGTGCAGCGGGATCCCTGGGCGCCGCTCTACACTTCTGTATAGTCAGTTTAGAGGCTTTCTTCTGGTGAAAGGTCCTCTTTAAATAACAAAGAAAATACTAAGGAACTGACATCATACCACTGACTCCTCCCCCTGATCAGATATACTCAGGCAGGATAGCTTTCACTTGTTACCAATTAATTCAAATGAAAAAAGTCCCATAATTAATTCCGCTGCAAGAAAAACAACATGATTTTATATTTTAAACATCACATCAGACTACTGATATTGTACTCGCGGTTTAGGCCTCTTGGATCCATTGTCTGTAACCGATGGATCCAATATGCCTCTTTTTGCAGAAATAATTTATTACGATCCCCACCACGGCGAGGCAGTGGGACACCTTCAATCACCTGGTAACGCAAATGCGCTATAGTATGCTTTTTTTCATGAAAATGATACGGTATAGGGAGCAGTAGATTACCTTTTCTAATAGTGGATTTGTGTTTGCTCAACCTATCCTTCATTCTCATAGAGGTTTCCCCCACGTATAATAGTCCACACGGACATTTCAAAATATATACGACAAACATACTGTCACACGTAAATACGCCTTTTATGGGGATTCTCTCTCCAGAATGTGGGTGTGAAAAGTGGGTCCCCCTAATCACACTTGAGCAATTTATACAATTAAGGCCTCATGCACACGACCGTTGTGTGCACCCGTGGCCGTTGTTCCGTTTTCCATGATTTTCTGCGGACCCATTGACTTTCAATGGGTCCGTTGAAAACTCGGAAAATGCACCGTTTGTCATCCGCCTCCGTGATCCGTGTATCCTGTCCGTAAAAAAATATGACCTGTCCTATTTTTTTGACGGACAACGGTTCACGGACCCATTAAAGTCAATGGGTTCGTGAAAAAACACGGATGCACACAAGATTGGCATCCATGTCCGTGATCCGTGGCCGTAGGCTACTTTAATACAGACGGATCTTCGGATAAAATAAAAGCTTTTTCAGAGCTGAGTTTTCACTTCGTGAAAACTCAAATCCGACATTATATTCTAACACAGAGGCATTCCCATAGTGATGGGGACGCTTCTAGTTAGAATATACTACAAACTGTGTACATGACTGCCCCCTGCTGCCTGGCAGCACCCGATCTCTTACAGGGGCTGTGATCCGCACAATTAACCCCTCAGGTGCTGCACATGAAGGGGTTAATTGTGCGTATCATAGCCCCCTGTAAGAGATCAGGGGCTGCCAGGCAGCAGGGGGCACCCCCCCTCCCTCCCCAGTTTTAATTTCATTGATGGCCAGTGCGGCCCCCCCCGGCCCCCCTCCCTCTATTGTATTAATATCATTGGTGGCCAGTGTGGCCCCCCCCGGCCCCCCCTCCCTCTATTGTATTAATATCATTGGTGGCCAGTGCGGCCCACCCGGGCCCCCCTCCCTCCCTCTATTGTATTATCATTGGTGGCCAGTGTGCGCCCCCCCTTTATTGTATTAATATCATTGGTGGCCAGTGTGCGGCCCCCCCCGGGCCCCCCCTCCCTCTATTGAATAAAGGAACTGCTCTTACTAATTAGAGTGCTGAAAGGGTTAACCCGCGTCCTGTGAGCAGTGGTGGAGAACGAAGGGCGGAGTGGAGCTCGTCTGAGGAGGTGGCTTACCTGCTGTGCTGTCTGTGACCGGCCGGGAGCTCCTCCTAATGGTAAGTGACAGATCATTAAGCACGAAGGAGCTCCCGGCCGGTCACAGAAGCGCAGCAGGTAAGTATGATGCTTCTAATATTGCTAAGTAACCATGGCAACCAGGACTTCAGTAGCGTCCTGGTTGCCATGGTTACCGATCGGAGCCCCAGCGATTAAACTGGGACTCCGATCGGAACTCTCCGCTGCCACCAATGATCGGGGGGAGGGGGGGGGAGAGAGGGGAGGCCGCACACTGGCCACCAATGATAATACAATAGAGGGAGGGAGGGGGGCCGGGGGGGGCCGCACACTGGCCACCAATGATATTAATACAATAGAGGGGGGGGCGGGGGGCGCACACTGGCCACCAATGATAATACAATAGAGGGAGGGAGGGGGGCTGGGGGGGGGCCGCACACTGGCCACCAATGATAATACAATAGAGGGAGGGGGGGGGGCCTGGGGGGGGCCGCACACTGGCCACCAATGATAATACAATAGAGGGAGGGGGGGCGGGGGGGAGGATCACACTGGCCACCAATGATATTCAAACTGGGGAGGGAGGGGGGTGTGCCCCCTGCTGCCTGGCAGCCCCTGATCTCTTACAGGGGGGCTATGATACGCACAATTAACCCCTTCAGGTGCGGCACCTGAGGGGTTAATTGTGCTGATCACAGCCCCCTGTAAGAGATCGGGTGCTGCCAGGCAGCAGGGGGTAGTCATGTACACAGTTCGTAGGATATTCTAATTTGAAGCGTCCCCATCACTATGGGAACGCCTCTGTGTTAGAATATACTGTCGGATCTGAGTTTCACGATGTAACTCAAATCCGATGGTATATTCTAACATAGAGGCGTTCCCATGGTGATGGGGACGCTTCAAGTTAAAATATAGCATCGGATTGGAGAAAACTCCGATCCGATGGTATATTAACTGCTGACTTTACATTGAAAGTCAATGGGGGATGGATCCGTTTGCAATTGCACCATATTGTGTCAACGTCAAACGGATCCGTCCACATTGACTTGCATTGTAATTCAGGACGGATCCGTTTGGCTCCGCACGACCAGGCGGACACCAAAACGACTTTTTTTTCATGTCCGTGGATCCTCCAAAAATCAAGGAAGACCCACGGACGAAAAAACGGTCACGGATCACGGAAAAACAGAACCCGTTTTTGCGGACCGCAAAAAAAAACGGTCGTGTGCATGAGGCCTAAGGCAGGGGAATGTGCCCTGTCTGGGAGAAGATAATACACTCTGTTTAAGATCACGTTTATTACTGCCAATGTCGGCCCTAACTATTTTATCCTTAATATTATCCGCCCTTTTAAAGCATAACAAGTTCATAGCCAGAGGTTACCCTAGGCCACTTTTACAAGAACAGAGGGACAAATCAGATAACATAGGAAATACTAGGACAGTAAAGCCACCGCGTATCCCATTGGTGGTGAAATACCACCCATTGACCCAACAACTAAGGGGCATTGTCAATAAACACTGGCATACGGTGTCTAAATCATATCCTCAGATTAAGGAGTTTCAAACACCCCCTATGTTATGCTTTAAAAGGGCTAACATCAGGGGTGCTGCCTGGGTGAAAATAAGGGTATGTCCGGGTTCAGCTCTGAACCCGGACAACCCCTTTAACATACATTGTTCAAATTATACCAACATACAGAGACATACATATAATAACACTTAAGTCATAACACTTAGATAGTGAGCACCTTTTCTATCCTACGGATTGGTAGAGCCACCCCATTCTGTATACATATAATAGCACCAGTTCTCCCTTTCCTTTACTTGGGCCCTTATCAATTAGCTGGGGCCAGTGGACAGAGCTGCTCTCGGTCTGGCAGACTAAGTGCTACATGGTTGCTATGCATTTTAATGTATGTCGGTCAATTCTGTATTTCTCTTGTAGAAGATTTGAGGGCACATGCAGTTCCTCAAGACGATAGAACTGGATGTCACATGCCGTGCCTGTCTATGCGGCCAACATCCCTCTCTTTGACTTACCTGTGCCACCTGTTTAAAGTGAAATGGCCGGCACTGCTCACCTTGTTTGTTCAGCGGTGCACGTGTCAAAGGGCAGGCATCCCAAATAACGCTGTAAAGGAATGACCGGCACTCGCTCTTGATTTTCAAATGCAGAAATTTATTTTCAGCCAATTCTTATTTCATTAATTAGTGACACGTTTCAGCACATGTCCGTGCTTTCATCAGACTATATTCACATAACCTCAAACATATATTCACATAACCTCAAACCCCCTGATGTTAGCATCAGAGCATCTTATGCTCCGATGCGCTCCCTTGCCCTGCGCTAGATCGCGCAGAGCAAGGGCTCTTTTGTTTATCATAACACACTGCCGGGCGGAAACTTCCGCCCGGCAGTGTGTTCGGTGACATCAATGGCTCTGATGGGCGGGTTTTAGCGCTACCCTAGCCGTTTTACTGGCTAGGGCAGCGCTAAAGCCTGCCCATCAGTGCCGGTGACATCACCGGGCTTCCTGGCAGCCCCACGGAGAGCCCTGGTACGTCACCGGATCTCCTAAAAATGCCTTTGCCTTGCGCGATTTAGCGCAGGGCAAAGGAGAGCATCAGAGCATGAAGTGCTCCGATGCTCCAGTCAGGGGGGCTGCCGGGGTGAAAATGGGGGTATGTCCGGGTTCAGCTCTGAACCCGGACAACCCCTTTAATATTTACTTGTGTGACACTGATATGTAGGTACTGTATAATAATGTTATTTAGGCTTTTTATATGAAATTGTTTTCGGACCAACACCATAATTGGGCACTGTACGGTATAGATATTTGCACACTGCACATAGGGGTGCCTATAGAAGGCATTATTCAGCATATGCTGTGGATGTGAAGATATGAATGACAACTAGAAAGGGTCTGACTGTTATTTCTATCTTGCCTATAGGGGCCCCTCTTCTTTATGTGTGACACTTGTTAGTGCTATGTCCCTTTACTCTTTAAAGGGAATTCACACTGTCTGTAATGAGGATATCTTTTTTTTTTACATAAGCTATTTTATGGCTCAGATTATAAATTTGGAGGAAAATAATTACCAGAAGTCTGATAGATTTTATAGGAAAAGTTTGGATCATTCCTCTAGTGAAAGGCGCACTATTAACATTCAACAACTTGTGCCACTAGGTGGTAATTAGCATTGCAGAGAGTGCTCTAGAGCTTGTACTTGTAATTAGAAGTCATATGTTAATGAGCTGGGTTTTCCAATGTGAATCCATCTTTTATACAACATGTCATTCACTATCAGCCTTTTGAAGCTGCCTAGTGTGCCTTGAGGTAAAGCTATAGTTTTCGAGCTCACACTTCTTTGATAGGGATTGTCTATTCATGCTTCTTGTTTAAAGAGCACCTACCAACCTACGAAAGAAAGTCATTCCCGACCAACACCATTTTGAGCAGAGGAGAAGATGCGACACGCAGAAGAGAAAAGGAACCAAAGATCTGGCACTCGGATCTTCGGTTCCTTTTCTCTTCTGCCTGTCGAGTGTTCTCCTCTGGTCAAAATGGCGCTGGCTGGGAATTAAATGCTTCCATAGGATGTTCTCATGAGATATGGTAAATTTCATGAGAACAGAACGTCATCTCCCTGGCTCTGAAGTGGTCCACAGCAATTGGACGTTGTCACAGCCAGCTAGAAGACAACCACTGAGGAGAACAAAAGTCTTCTCCTCCTGGTACCTTTACTAGTCATTTTCATATTAAGTACCAGAACAAAGTGGGAGGGCAATGCGCTGGAACGGAGGGCCTATTGAAAAAAAGCTCCGGAATCTCCTTATGAAGGACAAGAGCAAGAAGTATTAGGTTTTAAAAAAAAAAAGCAGGTTAGAGGTCTGTCACCAAGAAATTCACTGGCACACCAGACACATCTCCCTCTCTTTCTTGACTGACAGGGTCAGCTTCCTGTATAGTCAACTCACCTTGGCCAGTCAATCAAGAAGGAGAGGGAGGGGTGGGCAGAGGAAGAAGGAGGAACACGGGTAGGAAGTTATCACTTGATCTACACAGCTCTATCCAATAGTACTCTTAAAGGGGTTCTGCACTTTGTTTAAACTGATAATCTATCCTCTGGATAGATCATCAGCATCTGACCGGCGGGGATCCAACACCTGGGACCCCTGCCGATCAGCTGTTTGAGAAGGCAGCAGCGCCCCAGCAGCGCCGCAGACTTCTCACTGTTTACCGCTCACTGTTTACCGCTGGCCCAGTGACGTCACGACTAGTATCAACTTGACTGGGCGGGACTAAGCTCCATTCAAGTATCGGACCCTCGCCGGTCAGATGCTGATGATCTATCCAGAGGATAGATCATCAGTTTAAACAAAGTGCAGAACCCCTTTAAACTGCTGAATGGCGTGGTGCAGAGTTTCAGACCCCCCATCGATCAGATGTTGATGGCCTATCCTGAGTACAGGCCATCAATATTAGGGGAACAACAACCCTTGATAACATTATATTATAGATGATATAACTATATAGATGATAAGGAAGGTGAGAAAGGGTTTGTCTTTCTTCATCACTGGTACTTTTTAATGATTGTGTATAGGGTCCTCTGGTGTTAATATCCTGCTTTGGGAACCTTCATTGATCCACTGTAATCTATGATCGAACCGGTCAGAAAGTGTTCAATTCCCCTGCAGCACCACCACAGGAGAAATGAAGAATTACACAGTTCTCATTGAAGAGGGGGAAAGACTTTACAGCTGAAGTGAGAGGAACTTGGATCATTAAGGCGCTACAAAAAGTGATATCAGAATACATTACAGCACGAGGATAGCAGCAGTGGGCCTGGGCACTTTGAAAGAAGGGTAACACCAACTTGGGCATTTGGTTCCTCATTTGCCTATGAAACTTAAGTTAAATTTTCTGGGGGATAGAAACACCAAACATGAAGCAAAGGTTTGTTCTCTACTGGTGTTAATTTAAAGGGATTTCCTGGGAGTTTGATATTGACAACCTATCTTCAGCAACTCCGCTGACAGTCTGGCCGCCAGTGGCGTTGCGAGGTGGGTGCGTCAGGTGCGGGCTGCACCGGGTGACACCAGTCTGATGGGGTGTCACCCGCTGGACCCAAGTTCCCTACACCACTAGTACCCGCCCCCTTGTACTTGTGTCGCTGATCTGATCCTGTACTTGCCGGCTGTGCGGGCATGAGTTCAGTCACTTCAGCGCGCAAAAGGTGGGTCTCGCAGGATCACGCGCCGCAGGATGGAACTTAACTGAACTCATTCTCGCGCAGCCGGCCAGTGCAGACTATACAGGATCAGCGACACAAGTACGGGGGGCAAACTACATAATGGCGGGCAGTCTGGGGGCAAAATTAACTTGTGTGGGGGCAAAATTACTTAGTGGGGGGCAAATTGCATAATGGAGGGCAGTGTGGGGGCAAAATTACTTAGTGTGGGGGCAAATTACTTAGTTGGGGCAAATTACATAATGAAGGGCAGTGTGGGGGGCAAACAACATAATGTGGGGCAGTGTGGGGGCAAATTACATAATGTGGGGCAGTGTGGGGGGCAAATTACATAATGTGGGGCAGTGTGGGGGGCAAATTACTTAATGTGAGGCAGTGTGGGGGGCAAATTACATAATGTGGGGCAGTGTGTCGGGGGAATTTCTTTATGTGGGGCAGTGTGTCGGGGGAATTTCTTTATGTGGGGCAGTGTGGGGGCAAATTACATAATGTGAGGCAGTGTGGGGGCAAATTACATAATGTGAGGCAGTGTGGGGGCAAATTACATAATGTGAGGCAGTGTGGGAGGCAAATTACATAATGTGGGGCAGTGTGGGGGGCAAATTACATAATGTAAGGCAGTGTGGAGGGCAAATTACTTAATGTGAGGGAGTGTGGGGGGCATATTACCTAATGTGGGGCAGTGTAGGGGGCAGTATTACTAATTAGAGCATTCTAGAAGGGAATTACTATTGGTGGGACTATGAGGAGCACTATTACTATGGGGGCACTATTATTTCTTAAGGATAGTATCTGGGGGTATTGGGGGGCACATCGAGCAGCCGGATAACACTTTGGGGAATCCAGGTTGGGGGATGATGATAGAAAAGTTAGGGCACTAAGATGTCTGTGTGTCAGACTCTGCAGAGACGAGGCAGCTGAGAGAAGTGTCTGGACCGAATGGAGAAGATGATGACAGAGAAGATCTACATTGGAGGAGACGTCACCTGGAGGCCCTGGATGTGAGAGGTACGTGCTGCTGTATATGTACAATGCTGCTATTTTATGTTTTGCATATGAGAAAATGTTTACAATTAAAATGTTTTAATTAAATGTTCTATTTTACTATTTTTATAATTTGGTCGAAAGGCTGATTGGGGAGGAGGGGGTATTGTAACGGGACTGCTGTAGAATATCTAAAATTAGCTGGTCAAGTAAAATGTAGCATGCAACAATCAAAGGGTCAATGGGTGGAGTCAAGGGGGTGGCAAAATTAGCTTTTGCCTAGGGTGGCAAAAATCCTTGCACCAGCCCTGTCCGCTGATCAGATGTTTGAAGAGGCTGCAGAACTCTGACGAGCCCTGCGGCCTCCACACAGCTTAACAAGCACAGCGTCGTTTATTCTCTAGTGGTTGTGCTTGGTATTGCAGCTCAGGCTCATTCACTCGTATGGCACTGAGCTGTGCTTAGGCCATGTAACCGATGAATGTGATGTCACTAACCTAGAAAGATGCCATGGCGCTCACTGGAGCACCACAGCCCCTTCAAACAGCTGATTGGCAAGGTGCCGGGAGTCTGATCCCCACCGATCAGATATTGATGACCTTTTCTGAGGATGACATAAAACAAAAGGTGACGGCAGCATCTCCAGTGTATTCCTTTTATTGGACAAGCCTTACAGAATGTGTGCAACAAAAACCAGACAGCTACGTTTCGGCTACATCAGAGCCGAGGCTTGATAAAAGCTCTGATGTAGCCGAAACGTAGCTGTCTGCTTTTTATTGCACGCATTCTGTAAGGCTTGTCCAATAAAAGGAATACACTGGAGATGCTGCCGTCACCTTTTGTTTTATGCTATTCGGTGGACCGCTGAGGGTCTGTGGTTGTGGTTCGGCTGATGCATTCTGGTGAGGTCTGAGTGTGCTGCTCTACATTTCTGGTTGTACGCTTTTCTGAGGATAAGTCATCAATATTAAACTATGAATGACAGACTCCTTTTAAGCTGTAGAACAAAAGTAATATTTTAGCCTCAATACAGTAAAATTTTAAAATATAGTTAAATAAAGTTTAGGTATTAATATAGCAGTTTTTAAAAAAGAAAAAGAAAAAATATTCAAACATTTCTTTTAAAGAAATTCAAGCTGAAATTCTAGCCGTAAAGAATATACAATCCATTATTTGTATGTTGTCAATGCCCAGCTCTTCTAGTAGAGTGTTATCTGATTAAATAGCGCATTCCTAGAATTTCTCGCGTGATAGGTGAGCCTCATCAGTGGGGAACATATTAAGATAATTGTGTCTACTTTTGTTTCCTCTTCAACCCAAATCCTCAGGAGGACTCTTCAGGAGACATGGTCTTATTTATTCATCTAATTCAATCATCAGGCCTGTGTACAGACTTCCTACAGCTTGTACTGTTTACCAGCTCTTGCTATAGAACTCTTCCTAAGTCAATATGTAGAGGAAGCGCTCAATACCCCACTGAGAGGCAGGGAAACATTCACTATATTCTCCGCAGTTTAGTCTGGGGGTAATGAAGAGCTCACAGATGACCTGATTTCATTAAATTAGGTCACAACCAATGGAAGTAGGAAGAAGAAGACTTTTTTTTTTTATACATAGCTAGCGACAAGGCCTTACTCTAGTTTTCTTATATCCCTAATGAATCACTTTGATGTCATTTGTAATTTTTTTAGTAAAAAAATTGTAATTTAAATTAAAATATATTTGATTTATGGTACTTTATATGATACTTGTGTGGTTTTGAAATAATAATATTTTAGAAATCTTTTTTATAACTATTGATAATATATTTCTATCTTTGCCTTTATATTTTTTTATGTTTTTTTAATTTATCTTATATTTTTCTGTACTATGCTCATAATATATTTTGCTATATTATATTGGATCAGATAGTATAGTATAATATAGTAAATGCAGATCCCTTGGAGAACAAGGAAACTGGAAAAAGAAGGTAAATATTTATGGGGTCATTTATCAAACTGGTGTAAAGTAGAACTGGTTTCATTTGTTGCCCATGACAACCAGTCAGATTCCACCTTTCATTTTTCAAAGGAGCTGTCAAAAATGAAAGGTGAAATCTGATTGGTTGTTATGGGCAACTAAGCCAGTTCTACTTTTCACCAGTTTGATAAATCTTCCCCTTAGCCTTGCCTGCCCTAAAAGTGTGTCCCCATTCAAAGTTTTGCCTTTAGGCTTAATTTTTACTTGTTATATCCCTAGATGCACTTTTCCCCTGAAAAAGTGTGGGAAAAATGTCAGTGATTCTTATGGGGTGAATACTAATAGTACAATAGGACCAGGGAGCGGTGAATAGATTGCTCCATGTGCTCACTCTTTACTCATTGCTCCCTGGTCTTCTTCTGCCGGCGCTGCACACTGTGCTGTGACCCGCACACAGCATGAGGATGTTGGCGCGCTCTGTGACCTCATGCTGTGCGGCGTCAGGTCACAGCACAACGCGGCAGGAAGAGAGCTGGATGCCAGGAGCAGCAGCAGCCAGAATAGGAGAGGTGAGTTGATTATTATTTTTTGTCTGATCTGAGGTCTGATGAACATTGGAGGTCTGATCTGAGGTCTGATTAACATTGGGGGTCTGATCTAAGGTCTGATTGGGGTCTAATTAACATTAGGGGTCTGATCTGAGGTTTGATTAACATTGGGGGTCTGATCTGAGGTTTGACTAACATTGGGGGTCTGATCTGAGGTCTGTTTGGTGCATCTTATGGGGTCAAAAAATATAGTATGCTGTTATTAAGGTTGGCACTAATAGGAGGGCACTTTGTGGTCAACATCTCTTAACAGTTAGGCCAGAATGGCCTAGATGCCAGGCAATTCATCAAAACGATCATCCTGGTGCTCTCAGTCCAGTAATGCACAGTGATCAGCTGGGCACAATGTCTTCAAGTACACTAGAGACATGTCTATGCAGTCAACGACCTTTCTCTAAGAGGTATACTACCCAAAAGTAGCCTCTGAGAGCCTTTTTATAGTGCTGTGTAGGAATTGCTTTTACGCCCTTTTACGCCCTTACGCCCTTACTCAGACTCAGTAAGACTCAGTATGTAATCAGAAAGGTGGAATCTGATTGGTTGCTGTGGACCACTAAGCCAGTTCTACTTTACACCAGCTTTGATAAATCTCCCCATAGTGCAGCTCTGACAAAGAAAAGACCCTAAATGTGCAGACTTAAAGGGATTCTCTGGGCCACTAACTAAAATGGGCCTTTCAGCTAACCAGTGGAGAGAATACACTTTCAGCAGTACTTACCCTCCTGTTACTCTGCCGATTCCATGATATTGAAGAGGGTCACGTGACCGCCAGACTGACAGCGGGCTCTTCTTGTGACTTCCCAACCGGATGTGTTCCTGTTTCTTCCTGTTCAGCTGAACATACGTGATGCAGCTGGACAAGAGAGAACCATTTAAAAAAGGTGCAGAGGCCCCAATGGGGGAAGATTGTGCACAAAGCTATTTATGATTGAGCCACAAGACAAGGGGGTCATTTATCAAACTGGTGTAAAGTAGAACTGGCTTAGTTGCCCATAACAACCAATCAGATTCCACCTTTTATTTTCCAAAGGAGCTGTCAAAAATGAAAGGTGGAATCTGATTGGTTGCTATGGGCAACTAAGCCAGTTCTACTTTACACCAGTTTGATAAATGACCCCATAAATTCCTACAGAAAGAGAAGGGCATCAGTTGCACCAAGACCAATGGTGTTTGAGGGACCCCAATCAACCCTCTGACACATAAAATTATAAAGCATGATAAAAAGAACATAAGAAAACTGAGCTGATATGCATTTTGTGGTCCACAAGTTACAGATCCGCAAAATACAGATACCGTCCCGGTTGTGTTTGCATCTTTTTGCTTCAATGGGTCCATGGTCTGCATTTTACAGCCAAGTATAGGACATGTTCTATCTTTTTGTGGAATTTACATACGGATGAGGAAAGCACATGGATCATCCGTGTGTTTTCTGCATCCGTTTGTCCGTTCAGCAAAAAGATAGACTATGTCTGCAAAATGCGGGCCACGGACACAATGAAGTCAATGGGTTCACAAAAAAAATTCAGACGGCACACAGACCCCATCCCTATTTTGAGGATCTGCAATTTGTGGACCGCAAAACAAAAACAGTCATGGTCATGATGAAGTCTTAGGTGCAGTATTTTCTGCTTCCATGGAACATGATTACGGTAATATGTAAGTGTTCTTGAAAGGTCCATGTCTATGTTTGCTTAATTTCTTTAAATTGCTCTCCACTGTTTATAGTTCCTCCATGCTCTGAATTCTGAGGCACAACCTAGGACTGTGTGACTCATGAATGAAGACCTGTGAGGTCATCACCAGCACAGAATGTATTTTCTTTGAGCAGTTTTAACAAACGTCTGCTTTGGAAAGTCTATTACCAGTGGGCCTGAAAGATATTATTTACATTGCATTTAGAGACAAGTCAAGGATTCGGATCATCTGAAGACTAGGTCCCTATTGCTACACATGAAGAAAAGGCCGTTCATCGCTGCTTTTGAGTCATAACATACATACAAAAAGCCAGAATCAGAGCAATAACAAGGTATAGGCATGTGTATAATATAATCATTAATACAAATGACAGTAGGTGTCCCGAATGCCAAGATTATAATATGTCAACAAGTGTTGTGGCTGAATGAAAGGGCATCCTAAAGCAATAATAATGGTAAAGCTCCCAAATACATAAAAATTAAACAAACAAAAAACATGGAGCTCATAGGATACCCATAAAAATATATCTTTAATAGCGTATCAATAAATTACAAGCATATTACCGTTAAAAAATGAAGGTGACAGAGAAAAGACACCATCCCAGCTTTACACAGACCGCATAAATTAATAAATACAATAACAACAACTAATCTGAATAGTAGAACAATATCACGATGGGTCAGCAATGTCAGGATCATGGAACAGTACGGTAATTACAGTCACCCAGAACCAACCGCAGCTCTGTGCAAATAAGCCCTATCGAAGTAAGAGCATAATCGCATATGCAATGAAACATAATGCCGACTCACCTAAACAAGCTAGACTGAGAGCCAGGATGGCGCTACCCCGACGCACGTTTCGGCGTGCCTTCCCCCGGACGAAATGATCCTGACATTGCTGATATTGTTCAACTATTTGGATTAGTTTTTGTTATTGTATTTATTAATTTATGCGGTCTGTGTAAAGCTGGGATGGTGTCTTCTCTCTGTCACCTTCATTTTTTAACGGTAATATGCTTGTAATTTATTAATACGCTATTAAAGATATATTTTTATGGGTATCCTATGAGCTCCATGTTTTTTGTTTGTTTAATTTATATGAGTATAATATAATAATATACACAACAATATACCAATCCAGGGTCAGACTAGCCAACGAGGTGCCAGAGGATCCTCCAGTGCACCCAGTCTCTGACACAATAATGGGCTTCACAGGTCCAGCAGAAGACATCATTTCAAGGTGACCTTTAAAGGGACACTTCCGTGTACAGCGGTACAGGTCTTTTTGATCTGACATCTGATTACTATTAGGGGGTCTGATCTGAGGTCTGATTAACATTGAGGGAGTCTGATCTGATGTCTGATTAACATTTGGGGTCTAATCTTAGGTCAAATTAACATTGGGGGTCTGATCTGAGGCCTGATGAAGACTGGGGTCCGATTTAGGGGTCTGATGAAGATTGGGCATCTGATCTGAGGTCTGATTAACAGTGGGGGTCTGATCTGAGGACTGATAAAGACTGGGGGGGGGGTCTGATGAAGATTGGGGGTCTGATTTGAAGCCTGATGAAGACTGGGGGTCTGATACAGGGGACTGATGAAGATTGGGTAGTCTGATCTGAGGTCTGATGAAAAATATTTTTTTTATTTTCCTCCATTAAAATCTAGATGCGTTTTATGGTCCAGTGTGTCTTATAAAGTGAAAAATACGGAAATAATTTTTTACAACAAACAGGTGGTTGATTTTCTGGATATAATTTGTTTTAGGTCACTCCATGTGTTCTATTTTCTGTACAAGCTCCTCAACTCCCTTTTTGTTTGGATGTTTAGCTTGGCAGACAGCTTTTCTTAACTCTCTCAGTCAGGCCATCACTGCAACCAGAGAGACCTGTAGTGACTCAATTAGAGCCTCACACATTACAATGCTCAAGGCAACATTCTTCTGTGGGCATCTTTATCTAGACCTATCAAGAGAACAATAGAGCTGTCATACTGTTATCCTAAAGGGTGTATTAGACAGGCAGATTTTGTGGCCGATGATCATTAATGATCGTTCCTATGAACGCTCGTTAGCGATTATCTTGCAGGGTAATACTGCCGCTGATTACCTAATGCACGAGCAAACACCCGTTCATCGGATAATCCAGATCTTTCAGCATTCTGAAAGATCAGGATTTGCCGGCGGCAGATCGTGCTGTCCAATAGCAATCTGCCGCCAGCAAACCAATGTCCTGAATGGGGACGAGTTATGGCATAGCAATTGCCCCTCTCTATGTTGCTGAGGAGATCGCTGCATGTAATAGTGAGCAGGCTTCCCTCCTGACAATTGTCTGTTTGATCGGGGTGTCTAATACACCCTTAAGTCTTCACCTACTATTATAATGAGAAATACCTTGAAGATAAAATGTTCCCCTCACAGCAGCAATAAACTGACAATTCATTATCTATCTATACAGGACTGCTACAGAAGGACAATATTTTGTATTTCATTTTAAATAGTATAGTACTGCGGAAATGAAAAAGAAAAATAGGCAAAACATTAAAAAAATAGTTTCCTTATGAAAACAGAGTTTAATAAATATTCATACCCCTTTATACATACTATATTAAACAAAATTATCATGTACATTTGTACATCGATGATCTATCAACCCCAGTTTATAATTTCAGCAGTTAAATGTGGGTAGGACTACAATGTGATTGGCATCTGCAATGCGTTCGGAAAGTCTTCAGACCCTTTCACTGTTTTCATATTTTGTTATGTTGCGGGCTTTTGCTAAAATAAAAAAATAAAAAACATGTTTTCCCCCATCAATCTGAACTCAAATCCCCATAATGAGAAATTAAAAACCGAATTTTAGAATTTTATGTAAATTTAATAAAAGGAAATACTAAAATTTTACCGGGACATAGGTATTCAGACCATTTTCTATGACACTTGAAATTTAGCTCCAGGGCCTCCCATTTCTCTTGACCAACTTTGAGATGTTTCTAAACCTTGATTGGAGTCCACCTGTGGTAAATTCAGTTGATTGGACATGATTCAAAAAGACAGTGAATT
Organism: Bufo bufo; assembly: GCF_905171765.1. Taxonomy (NCBI): domain Eukaryota; kingdom Metazoa; phylum Chordata; class Amphibia; order Anura; family Bufonidae; genus Bufo; species Bufo bufo. Next base: position 67,648,515 of record NC_053392.1, read on the forward strand.
ATAGTTGATGAGGAAGAAAGAACTGCATGTAGAGATCCGAGACAGGATTGTGTGGAGGCACAGATCTGGAGAAGGGTACAAGAAAATTACTGCGGAACTTAAAGTTCTTAAGAGCACAGTCTCCACCATAAGTCTTAAATGGAAAAAGCTTGGAACAACCAGGGCCCTTCCTAGAGCTGGCCGCCCCTTCAAACTAAGTATATGGGTAGAAGGTCCCTGGTAAGAGAGGTGACCAAGAACTCAATGGTCATTCTGTCTGAGCTCGAAAGATCCTGTGTGCAGATGGGAGAAACTTCTAGAAGGTCAACCATCACTGCAGCACTCTATAAATATGGGCTTCATAACAAAGTGACCAGAAAAAAGACTCTCATCAGTAAAAGACATATGAAAGCTACCTGGACTTTGATTAAAAAAAAGGCACCTAAAGGACTCTCAGACTGTGAGAAAGAAGATTCTCTGGTCTGAAAAAAACCAAGATTAAACTTTTTGTCCTCAATTCTAAGCATTATGTCTGTAGGAAACCAGTCACTGCCCATCACCTGCCCACTACCATCCCTACAGTGAAGCATGGTGGTGGCAGCATGATGCTGTGGATGTGTTTTTCAGCGGGGAGACTGGTTGGGGTTGAGGGAACGCTGAATAGAGCAAAGCGCAGAGATATTCTTAATAAAGACCTGATTCAGAGTGCTCTGTATGTTATGGATCAGCAAGTGTAAACCCACTGTGCCAGCACACCAGTTGGGCTTTGAGCTACCTAGCTAGCTTAGGGGCAATATTCCAGTGCTCCCTTGGTCTTCACCCTTTAACCTCTATACAGATCTCTGGACTTTTCTGCAGGAAAGCAAGAGGACCTCCTAGGATAGTCCCATTGTAGTTAGCAGCTGACCCACTGGGGTCAGGAACTTTGGCGCAAGCAACAGAATCTTAGGGTTCACAAAACGCAACAAAAATGGAGAAAAACTGCTGGTATAGTCCAAACAGTCACCAAGACCAGAATATTGTTTTTTGTAGATCCAGGTAGTGCACAGTTAATACAGATAATACATGGGAAAGTAGTGATGAGGCAAACATGAGGTAGGTAGGCTGAGGACAAGACTGAAGCACAGATAGGGTAGACAGTCTGGGTTAACTTCAAACCGAACTGAACTTGAAAGTGTAGAGACAAACAAACAGGACAGCAGATACTTGAAACATGGCAGGAATACAGGCAGAAGATAACAGAGGTGAATCGCAGTAGCAGTATACTATCAAACACCTTTGCAGGTCACCAGGGAACCTAAAGCTTAAGCACCCTCCTGCTGGAGAGGGTGTCTTAAATACCCAGGAACCTTCAGCCATTGATTGGGGAAGTATTTGGGAGCATGCACATTGGCTCTTTAAGAGGCCAGAGGTGAGCGCATACATGCCCTAAGAGAGCATCAGGCTGAAGAATGGAGATGAAGTCACATGGGGTTTGTGACGTGGGTGGAATTTTATGAATGAAAGAGGGTGTGACTTAGGAGTAGTGGACTATGATTGGTCTATAAGATGCTTTGAGTGAAGTCACGTGAGGGATGTGTAAAGCTTGAATGAAGAGGAATTGCGGAGCTTTTTAAAGTAAAATGAGCGTATATTGTCTATTTGTTATGAGGAGAAGATGTATATTATGTATTTATATTGGTGTTTTCGTTTATGTTATGGTTTTAAAGGAAATATTTTGTAATGATTGTAACATGATGTTTTAAAGAGGTGGGGTGTATACCTACCTGCGGGTTTAAAAGACAGCCCCGGAATGGGCGGAATAGATGCCCCTGATGAAGCTTTTCGGAGCAAAACCCGGGTCGGGTGTTTGATCTTTTGTATACTGCGCATTATCGTTTTAACTCTGGGAGTATAATAAACCCTTTCCATTGTCGATCTATGTGACGGTGCTTCACTATTGTTGCTACTTTTTGGTCTTTGACAGAAGTTTGGAAAGAGGAGGAGAAGGTGGCTTTCTGTGGCCTGAGTGCTTTCCTATATCCACCAATATCTGAATGAATCCTGAGTGAGGAATTTTCTGTTCCGTAGAGCAGGGCGGTCCGATTGAAAACGCACCTTTAATGTGAACTGTACCCACTTCACGATTGGGACCTGCGACGCACTAGAGGCAACGTACTTAAGGCTATTTTTTTATATATTTATTAGGACACTGGATGACATGGTAAGTGGCATGGCATCTGCACTCACAGAAAATAGCAGAAGGACGATGGGTACAGACTGCAAACCTAACAGTGGACCTCAGACTGGGTTGAAGGTTCAACTTCACAGGAGTGAAAGTCCTTGAGTGGCCCAGCCAGAGCCCTCACTTGAACCCTATTGAATATATCTCTGGAGAGACCTGAAAATGACTGTCCATCGGTGGTCCCCATCCAACCTGACAGAGCTTGAGAGGATCTGCAGAGAAGAATGGAAGAAAATCCTCAAATCCAGGTGTGCAAACCTTGTGACTTCATATCCAAGAAGACTGGAGGCTGTTATCACTACTAAAGGGGCTTCAACTAAGGCTACTTTCCCACTAGCGTTCGGGGCTCCGCTTGTGAGCTCCGTTTGAAGGGGCTCACGAGCGGCCCCGAACGCTTCCGTACTGCCCTAATGCATTCTGAGTGGATGCGGATCCGCTCAGAATGCATCAGTCTGGCAGCGTTCAGCCTCCGCTCCGCTCAGTGAGCGGACACCTGAACGCTGCTTGCCTGGCCGCCTGGCCGTGCGGAGGCAAGCGGATCCGTCCAGACTTACAATGTAAGTCAATGGGGACGGATCCGTTTGAAGATGACACTATATGGCTCAATCTTCGGATCCGCCCCCATTGACTTTCAATGTAAAGTCTGGACGGATCCGTCTGAAGCTACTTTCACACTTAGAATTTTTTCTACAATATAATGCAGACGGATCCGTCCTGAACAGACATCAGACGGACCCGCTCCGAACGGTAGTGTGAAAGTAGCCTAAGGGCTCTTTCACACCTGCGTTCTTGTCTTCCGGCATAGAGTTCCGTCGTCGGGGCTCTATGCCGGAAGAATCCTGATCAGGATTATCCTAATGCATTCTGAATGGAGAGAAATCCGTTCAGGATGCATCAGGATGTCTTCAGTTCCGGAACGGAACGTTTTTTGGCCGGAGAAAATACTGCAGCATGCTGCGCTTTTTGCTCCGGCCAAAAATCCGGAACACTTGCCACAAGGCCGGATCCGGAATTAATGCCCATTGAAAGGCATTGATCCGGATCCGGCCTTAAGCTAAACGTCGTTTCGGCGCATTGCCGGAGCCGACATTTAGCTTTTTCAGAGTGGTTACCATGGCTGCCGGGACGCTAAAGTCCTGACAGCCATGGTAAAGTGTAGTGGGGAGCAGGGGAGCAGTATACTTACCGTCCGTGCGGCTCCCCGGGCGCTTCAGAGTGACGTCAGGGCGCCCCAAGCGCATGGATCATGTGATCACATGGATCACGTCATCCATGCGCATGGGGCACTCTGACGTCACTCTGGAGCGCCCGGGGAGCCGCACGGACTGTAAGTATACCGCTCCCCCGCTCCCCGCTCCTACTATGGCAACCAGGACTTTAGCGTCCTGGGTGCCATAGTAACACTAAACGCATTTGGAAGACGGTTCCGTCTTCAAATGCTTTCAGTACACTTGCGTTTTTCTGGATCCGGCGTGTAATTCCGGCAAGTGGAGTACACGCCGGATCCGGACAACGCAAGTGTGAAAGAGGCCTAAGTCCTGAGTAAAGGGTCTGAATACTTATGTCAATGGAAGGTTTAAATTTGC